>NW_020207843.1:0-1391 GCF_001531365.2 Cynara cardunculus var. scolymus | reverse complement strand
CTATGGCATACTTCAAACAGGCTAATTTTAAGGGACCCAATTGGAAGTGGGTACCCAAATTAAACGTTCTCTAAATGCAGAAGAAGCAGCATGTGTCTACTTGGGTCGTTGACTCAGGATGCTCGAGACATATGACTGGCACCTTAGAGCTTCTGTCATCATACCTAAAGAAAGAAGGAGGTTCTGTTATATGTCTTGTTTTTAAATTATCTCTTTTTGTATATAGTTTTATTTCTTGGTTAACCTTCACTTGTTTTCTTATTTAGTAGGTTTGCCTGGCAGAGATATGCAAGGTTTGAGGGGGAGCATGTGCTTGAAAAGGAATAAAACCTATTGAAGAAGCAAAATGTTTTTCATCACATAAGTCTATTCACAGATCCTCTGTGATAACTCTCAGAGGTTCTTTGAACGGATCCTCTGTCGATACCTCTTCTTAGGATTTTAAATGGTTTTTAGTTTGAGGGGGAGCCATGGAAGCTGGTTTCAAGGTGGAGTTTTGAATTGAAAATCAAAACCTCAGAAGGTGCCAAAACTTTTGAAGTATCTTGATTTCAGAGGTCAACTCATCAGAACCTCTGGCGCTTCTATTAAAGGCTCTGCGGGTCTGAACTGGGCAAGTACTCATCTCTCTAAGGATTTTCAAACCGTTTAGGTAAATAAAGGTGTAAGATGTTAGAAGGCCCCGCACATATCATAGAGGCTCTGTTACCCTTAGGCCTCTGAGAGAACTCATTTCTATAGTTTTCTATTATTGATATGGTGCACGTGGTTCTGTGGATAAGGGTTAAAGTTGACCACGCACGTGTCAGAAACGGGGGCGCATGTCATCAATCGTTCGTCTTCCCAACACCGCGTGTCATATTTTTGATTTGTCTATCCCAATAGCCACTCATCACGATATATAGGCAAATAAACGGTTCCCATTCAAAATCCTTCACTATAAATATCCTTCCCCCCAAAACGTAAACCTCTTCATTACTCCTTATACTCCGACAAACCTCAAACTTCCCGGCTAAACCTGCAACAATGTCTTCAAGCTCATCTGCCTCCATTCAATCTATGAATAACTCAAGCGACAACAAAGTAAATCAATCACAAGCACTCACTTTTCATGCCCTATCTTTCTTCCAAAATCGATATGAGAAAGTGGTACTTGTAAAGAAACCTAACAACTACTATTTTGCTCCCTCACCAACTGGCTTCCCAGAAACATATATTACCCAATTTTTGCTCAGTTCATACATTTGTACCCTAGAGAATTCTGGATTAAGCATAGTAGGTTATGCTTCACACCGTACTGTCAAATATCTAGTTCCAATGGAAATGAATGTAAATACCCTGCGCACAGCCCTGCATCTACCTTGCTTGGAAGATCTTAATTTGGATACCTT
>NW_020207842.1:0-1424 GCF_001531365.2 Cynara cardunculus var. scolymus | reverse complement strand
GTAGTGGCCAAATTTTTGGCAATTATAGCATTGAACTTGGGATAAGGGTTTGCCCCGTCCTTTACCTTTATAGTGATCTTCCTTGGTTTGATTGGCCTACCAAGAAGATTGAGTTTCAAATGCTTGTTCAAGAACAGGAGCATCAAACTGATTCATCCTGAGTTCATGCGACTGCAAYGTTCCCAGGAGACTTTCAAGCGAAAAATTAGACAGATTCTTGGATTCCTCGATTGCTACAACGACATATTCGAATTTCCTTGTGAGACTACATAATTTTTTTTTTCAATTACTCTTCTATCTTCTATCGTTTCTCCATTCAGACGCATTTGGTCTAACAGAATGATGACACGGYTGTAAAACTCCTCTATCGATTCGGTTTCCTTCATTTTCAGATTATCAAACTCGCATCTTAAGGTTTGTAGACTTAYAACTTTAACCTTCTCTTCCCCTCTATAACATCTGAAAAGTGAATCCCATGCTTCTTTTGACGTTTCTGCTGCAGAGATGCGTTTGAAGATATTTTCGTCAATTGCCTGATAAATCAAGAACAGTGCTCGCTTATCTTTTTTCTTTAATTYGTTAGACTATTTTTCTGTTAACGTAGTGGGATTTTCCGATGCAGTAATTCCATCTTCAATAACACTCCATAGGTCTTGCGATTCAAATAATAGTTTCATTTGCAGGCTCCAATGAAAATAGTTTCTACCGGTTAACTTGGGTAATTGTGGGGGTGGTTGAAGAGAACTTGAAGATGCCATTTGAAATGGCTCTGATACCAATTTGTTAGGGAGAGAATGGTCTATTAARCACTTAAGAATATTTTATTATACTTTTTTCAGAAGAACAACATCACTGGACATATACATAGACCACATATTTACAACACATACAAACCGACGTTTTAACGGACAACAGTTTTAAAGAGATATACTGTTTCAAAGGACACGGTTGACACAAACAAAGAACTAACGGACATTAAGAACTTGACGTGAATACCAACCAGGTCTAGCATACAATCKAATAGTTAAATCCCTCCAGTAGAACAAGTTTTTACTGTTTCGAGTTATATCGCTTCCAGAATGACCATTATTAGGTCATGCATGTTTCAAATTGATAATCTTCATTTTGAGGTTCWTGTCTGGCCCAACGATATTATYCTTCTTTCTCAAAAATCCGTTCCACCATTTCCATTGGTACCTCGCTAGTGAGTCGAACTTTTCAAGTTTTTGCCTACCATTTTCATCTAAACCTAATTATGTTTGAGTATTGTTTCCCTTCTTCTTGTTTGTGAAGCTAAGTTCATAGATTACGATGAACTTGTACATTTGTGTTGAAATGCTTAAAATTGGTGTATCTAATGCTTAAAGTGACCAATTTGTACCCACATTGTGCATTGGAAAATCTTGTCAGATCATTAGATTAGG
>NW_020207841.1:0-1421 GCF_001531365.2 Cynara cardunculus var. scolymus | reverse complement strand
AGGGGGATCCCGCCAATCAGCTTCCTTGTGCCTTGCGGGTTTACTCACCCGTTGACTCACACACATGTCAGACTCCTTGGTCCGTCTTTCATGATGGGCCGAATGGGGTGCCCGCAGGCCGGTGCCGGGAGGGCGCAGGTGCCAAGGCATGCCACGACGGCACGCGCTGCCAACCACGATCGATGCGACGGCATCTCCACGTGCATATCAACAGCCTGGGCTTTGGCTGCTGCACCAATCTGCACCAGTCCATGCCCCGAGTCGATCGGTGGACCGGCTCTTGCCGTTCCACATCCGACCGGGACGCATCGCCGGCCCCCATTCGCTTCCCTCCCGACAATTTCAAGCACTMTTTGACTCTCTTTTCAAAGTCATTTTCATCTTTCCCTCATGATACTTGTCTGCTATCGGTCTCACGCCGGTATTTAGCCTTCGACGGAATTTACTGCCTTATTGGGGCTGGATTCCCAAACAACCCGAATCGCAGACAGCACCTCGTGGTGCGACAGGGTCCTGGTACGACGGGGCTCTCACCCTCTCCGGTGCCCCCTTCCAGGGGACTTGGGCCCGGTCCGCCGCTGAGGATGCTTCTCCAGACTACAATTCGGACGGCGAGGCCGCCCGATTTTCAAGATGGGCTGTTCCCGGTTCGCTTGCCGTTACTAGGGGAATCCTTGTAAGTTTATTTTCCTCCGCTTATTGATATGCTTAAACTCAGCGAGTAGTCCCGCCTGACCTGGGGTCGCGGTCGAAACGTCGTCGCAGGACGACACGTTGGGGTCTTTAGAGAGCGCTTCCCTTACGGCACCCAACACACGGCTCGATACGAAGGCCTTAACAACCACCACTAGCCGTGCATCCGCCGAAGGGGACTCCTTTTTAGGCCAACCGCACCAAACGCACGGGAGACCAGTCTCCGCCCCAGACGAAACTAATCCCCATCGGGGAGTCATGGTCTGGGGAGACGCGATACGTGACGCCCAGGAAGACGTGCCTTCGGCCGAATGGCTTCGGGCGCAACTTGCGTTCAAAAACTCGATGGTTCACGGGATTCTGCAATTCACACCAAGTATCGCATTTTGCTACGTTCTTCATCGATGCGTGAGCCGAGATATCCGTTGTCGAGAGTCGTTTATGGTTTTTGAGAGGCCATGGCCCATGTGTGCTCCGCGAACGAGGCGACACGAAGAACGCGTCCTTCTAATGTTTTGTTTTCCTTGGCATATGTCGTGCCAGGGTTTGTTTACGTGCCAACACAACGTCCACGATGCCTCAAAATGGGGCACCATGTACGTACGCCGACGGGGCATCGTGAGCATCGGGCTCACTGTTAGGATCAAGCGCTTACCCACTACACCAAAAGCAATTGCCTTGGTGAAGGTGCAACCTTATTTCCCTTATAGCGTAGCAGCCAGCGCCAC
>NW_020207840.1:0-1421 GCF_001531365.2 Cynara cardunculus var. scolymus | reverse complement strand
ATATATATATATATATATATATATGACACCTAGGGCTGTAAACGAACCGAACGAACACGAACGAATGCTTGTTCATGTTCGTTCGCTTAACTTAACCGAAACAAACGAACGAACACGAACGGTAAACGAACGAAAATCTTTGTGTTCGTGTTTGTTCGTTTAGAAATCAAGTGTGTTCGTGTTCGTTTATGTTCGTTCGTTAACATGCTAAACGAACGTAAATGAACGTAAACGAACGAACGTAAACGAACGGGCTAAACGAACATAAATAAATATTATCTGAATTCAAAGTAAATAAACAAAAGATTATATATTAAATTTAGTATATAAACGAACATAAACGAACGAATATAAACAAACGGTAAATGAACGAACGTTCACAAACATAAATGAACGAACGAGACTCTTGTTCATGTTCGTTTAACTAAACGAACAAAAAAAATTTGTTCATGTTCGTTCATTTATTAAATAAATAAACATAAACGAACTTTCCGCCAAAAACGGTTTGTTGAACGTTCAGTTCGTTTACAACCTTAATGACACCATATAACTCATAAGAAAAACATTGAGAATCAACAATACTGTCAAATGCATCCAAATTCTCTGTATCCACAACATTCTTCAAGACTAACGAATTTTTCAAAATTTTCCTACGTTCCACAATATACTCACATTTTTTCAAATGCCAATTTTTAATCTTTGTCCTCCATATTAAAAAAATTAAATAACGAAAATTAATATCTATATTTGATTTTTTTAATAATGCTATATTGTATATAAGGGTTAAATCAAATGAAAACCACAAAAAAAATTATAAACCCATGAGAACCGCTTAAAAAAATATTTTTTGCATGATTTTTTTCCATCAAATGCTAGAATTTAAGGTATTGTTTCACATATATTTGCTTTATAATGTAATAGTTTCATATGCATTTGTTTTACATTGTAAAACTTTTACGTGTATTTTCCGTTTCACTATGTGAACAAAAAAAAAATTAATTCATGTGGATTTTGTGAACAAAAAAAAATAATTCATGTGGATTTTTTTCCTCATAGAAACACAAACATATGTCAAACAATAGCTAAAGTTATAGTATTTATGAAAAAATACTCATGTAAAAAAATATTTTTATATCAAGTCTCACAGGTTTATAACTTTTTTGCTTGTCAATCCATTATGGTCCTATATATATAAAAGTTATATTCTATAAATAAAAAAAAATGAAAAATGAGGTGTTTTTTTTTTGTAAAAACCTTCATTATAAAATTTTATTGAGTTTCTTATTTTGTTAATATGATAATGATGTGGCAGAAAAAAATATGAAAAACGAGGTTCTTAAGGGTTCTACCACTATGGATACTCTAATACGGAAATATGAAAGAGGAGATAAAAAGATATATATATATATATATATATATAT
>NW_020207839.1:0-1421 GCF_001531365.2 Cynara cardunculus var. scolymus | reverse complement strand
TACAACACCTTGTACTAAAGGCTTAGCATCAGTAGTGATTTCACTGAGTCTGAAGAAGAGGCTCCAATGGTTTTATTCACCTTGGTTGCTTTAACAACCTTAGTGATAGATTTTGCTTTGGTTGATTTCTCAGCCATAGCTATTTTTTGCCCTTGGCTGGGGGACTAGCCCWGGCKGTAGAAAAACACTTACTAGCAATGTGTGTAGTTTCACCACAGTGTTTACACTTCCTATAGCGGAAGGTAGCTTCGGGACCAGGATGTACCAAATTAGAAGAGGGACAAGCTCCAAGGATTCCCTTCTCATTAGTTCTAGGAGGAACTTTTGAGGATTTGGAGTCCTTAGGTGAGGCATTCACCTTGAGTTGAAACATAAGATTTCTGATAAGATTCAGATTTCTTGGTCCCTGAAGAAGAAGAAGGTGCACAAGCTGAAGGAATAGATTTAAATCTATTTGGCTTGTTAGCCTTCTTTGAAAGAGATGCTTTGACAAATGATTTACCCTTTTCTTTGCAACTTGAACTCAAAGAAGTTCCATCAAGATGRCTCTCAGCGAAAGAAGAAAGAGAGGAAAAGGTGTCAAGAATAGAAGAGACAAAGGTGCCAAACTTCAGCATGGACCTGTCAACGACACTGTTTTCTTGATAATAGGAGAAGCCTATACCAGTATTTATCTTGGYAGGGATCTGAGCATTAATGATCTCTGAGGCTTTGACAAAGGCTTTGCACCATCCTTCAATAGTAGCTTTCTCAGCCCTGAGTTCAGCAATTGCTTGCTCACGCTCAGCAATAGCCTGTTTGCRTTCGATAGTGATAGTTTGGTTCACAATGACCTGATATTTATGATTTTTTTYKATCTTAGTCAACTCTTTGATCTTTGAATGACAAATCTTCAACTGCTCTTGAAGATTAAGATTTTGTATTTCTGCTTTAGATTATCCATTCAGGGCATTATAAAGGTCAACCGTCAGCGTGTCTAATGCTAATAAGCTAGAGAAGGAAGAAGAAGAGGGTTCATTCACGAGACATACCTGAGCTGGAGATGATGATGAGGGATCATAAGAGGTTGACGTCTCAGAAGCTTCTTCTTTGACATCCTTGGCCATTACGCAGAGATTTTTTCTGTCTTCTTTATCAGATGATGTTTCATCAGAYGAATCAGTCCAGTCATGCTCTTCAGCGACAAGACCTTTGGCCTTTCACTAGGAACTCTTCATCTTCTTGTACTTCTCCTTCAGCTTCAGGTATTTGTTCTCTTTAGATATGAAGAAGGGTGGGGCTTTGGAAAATGGGGTCACAACCTTCTTAGACCTGCACTCACCAGCAAAGTGATCTTTGCGGTGACAATTGTTGCAGATCGCTGAAGCCTTGTCTATATTTTCAGACTTTGGCTTTTCCATGATGGTCAGCGAAGGAGATCT
>NW_020207838.1:0-1421 GCF_001531365.2 Cynara cardunculus var. scolymus | reverse complement strand
GGAAATTGCGCCTGAAATGACCAGTTTTCTAGTAGTGATCTAATCTTCTCAAATTCTCCAAATATTTTGGCATATATGAAACCATTACTTCGATCAACTGGAACTGCAGCACGAAAATCAAATTGAAGTAACAGGAAGCAAAAGAGTATATGAGGAAAGTTAAGGTATTAGTACTATTGGATACTGYATGAGAGCAAGTTAAGGTATGAATCCAAGAATATGCAACTCAGGACTTAGATAAATATGTATCACATTCATAGCGACAATTTAACCACAAAGATAGAAGTCTTCCATCTGTTGTTGATAGGGAAGGATGAAAATAGCAGTTCRAAGCATCTTAAATTTGTTTTACAAATCTAGTTCTACAAGTCCAATAGCTTGTGATAAGCCTAAGACAAGGTAGACGGCATACTCATTACCGATTTGAATTACTTACTACTGGACTGTGGTTAAAGTATAGGGCATTTGAACCGATAATCTATCAAATTGGCTTCTRACTGCAGTTTCATTTTGGGATGCGGGATTACAAAATACCCGCTCGTATCAAGCCACCAACAGAGCTAAGAATACTTCAAATGCATAACTAACGGAAAAAAATTCAAGCGCCAAAATGCCATTGCCATAGCAACTTCCTTCTTACTAAGAACATGAAAGCAACCTTGATTAGTAAAACCACATGAATTTGAATGATTTCAAAAGTGAATAGTGTTTCATCGCTGCATWGGTGGCATCTGTTTTGGAACTAATGCATATGGGTTCATTCACCTTGATTACATATACACTTACCCTTTCATTCTTGGCTTAGAACTGAATAGGGTTTCATCAATGCTAAGTGCAAATGATTTTGAAATTGTTCATAATTAAATCTGACTTCATCATTGGTAAAACAATATAGTTAGTAATGTTTTTAGACATGAATATGGTTTCATTACTTTGATTTTGAAACTGTTTATAATTAAATCTAATGTAACCATACAATATGTTAATGGAAAATTATTCTTTTGCTTGTGCATTTTGAATCGGAAGTGATTGAAATTTTAATCTTAAAAGAAATTAAAATCCCTTCGTGTTGCCATTTCACCGGGCTTATAGTCCTTACAAAAAGAAGTTACTTGATTGCTAACAACTAACAAATAGCATAATTTCAATCCCATGTATGATCCCCTAGAGAAATAATCGTTACCCCCAACAAGTTGACATACATATTTATCAACAGCAAAAACTACATCTAACAACTCTTTCTAATATTTCCAGTCTCCAGTAAGCTTAAAAAACACGTCTAGACGAACCGAACATCTGATCGAGGATGACGATAAGAGCCATAGAGACAGCTGGATCGATTGAAGGTTGCATAACCAAACGGAAAACATCTACGCCAAGAGCAACAGTACCTCCCTTGGCTTCCTTGCTCCTGATCTCAG
>NW_020207837.1:0-1379 GCF_001531365.2 Cynara cardunculus var. scolymus | reverse complement strand
GACCGGCTCTGGCCTCCTGAATCCACGTCTGTATGATTTCCTATCTTCATGACTAAGGTATTTGAGCATGGCTTTAGATAGGGGTCTGGGGCTTCTGTACCCAAGCTCATGCTCTGTCGGGTGGAACTCCTTAAATGGATAGAGTCTTGCATTAGGCTCGGCAGAGGGCAGCTTCTCTGCAATCAATTCCCCAAAGACTAGGCCAAAGAACCTCTGTAGAATTAGGTTTGGATGGTTGAGGTCTTCTTTGGCCTTCTTCTGCGCCTTCACTTTTGACTTCTCACTCCTTTGTGTCGCGCACTTTTTCTTGATTAGTCCAACCATGTCTTCAAAGATAAGTTATGGGTAGTCGAGGCGCAGGTTGAAATAAATTCCATAAACAATTGAAAGCATTGTGTGAGAAGTCTGGTCATGGCTGCCGACCTTCCCTGTTAGACAGCAATTCACAATGGAGAACAGGGTATTCCAGATTGGAGGGAGTCCTTTGCGTTTGAATTGTGTCCTTTTAACGATTTGGGTCTTGGCAGCATATGAATGAAATTCAAGAAATTGAATTAATTCATCATCTGTTGGGGTTGGGGCGAAAGCGTCCAAATTAAGAGTTTCCAAAGAGGGTAGATGCAGGGCTGTTCGAAGTTTGTCAACATTCAGTTCCATAGGCACCAAGGATTTGTTGATTGGCTGAGAAGCATAACCAACGATGCTTAAACCAGTGTTGTCCAAGGTAGTTATGTAGGAGCTTAACAAAAATTGGGTGATATATGACTCAGGTGTAGGTTTGGTGGCTGAAAGGGCATAATAAAGTGGGTGATTTCGAAGAATTTCTAGAAGGGGGAAGGTGAAATTAGGAAAACCTGTTGATGATGGAACAAAGTAGTAATTGTTTGGTTTCTTCACAATAACGACCTTTTCGTATCGATTCTGGACAAAAGATAGAGCATGAGACGTTCATGCTTGGGCTTGAGTTACTTCGTTGTCGCTTGAGACGTTAACCGATTGGGCTGAGGCTGAGGAAGATGACATATTTGAAGGTTTTAGTAAAGCTAGAGAAATTGCAGGTTCGTTTGAGAAGAAAGGTATTGTAAAGGTTTACGTTTTGGGGGAAGGGGGTATTTTATAGTGAGGGATTTGAACTGAACCGTTTTATTGCGGGAAATAACGTGATGAGTGGATATAGGGTGTGACGAATCAAAAATATGACACGTTGTGTTGGGAAGACGCACGATTGATGACGTGTGCCCCCGATTCTGACACGCGCGTGATATGCTTTAACCCTTATCCACATAACCACGCACACCATATCAATAGACAAGAACTATAAGAGAGTTCTGTCAGAGGCCTAAGGGTAACAGAGCCTATGTGATATGTGATGGGTCTTC
>NW_020207836.1:0-1323 GCF_001531365.2 Cynara cardunculus var. scolymus | reverse complement strand
TTGGTGGTAAAGAAATTTGAGAAGACACCCTATCAGCTTCTCCTCAACAAAAGACCAAACATCAAGTTCTTCCATGTGTTTGGGTGTAAATGTTTTATGCTAAATGATAGAGATTCTATAGGAAAATTTGAGCCCAAGGGAGATGATGCAATTTTCATTGGATACGCATGGGATACTGCTGCATATAGAGCATATATTCCTAGCACTCAAATTGTGGTTGTAAGCACTAATGTGAAATTTGATGATACTTTTCAGGTTATTAAAGAYAAGTTYTHTGAAGAGTTGAAAATTCAGGCCGACAAGTCACCAAATGCCACAATCACCCCAGATTTAGAACAACTCTTTGCAGAGTGGTATGAAGATGACAATGAACCTGATAGAACCTCTGCAGAATATGTTAGTCAAGATCAAGCTACAAGAGCTAGTCCTTCCACTACTACTATTACAGAGCTAGCTCCTCCCATTTCATCATCCTCTGTAACACCTTCCGCATAAGCTTCTACACCAGAAGCTACCCAAACAAAAAGTCCTCCAGACCTATCTTCAATCCAAGATCAAGAACAAGTCCCAGACTCCGCATCTCAATCTCAAACTCTTCAAGAAACAATATCCGCTGTTCAGCCACCACATATTACTAAGTGGACCAAAAGCCATCCACAATCTCAAATTATTGGAGAACCTTCTGCTGGTGTGAAGACACGAGCCACTGCAAATTTCAGCTTATTTCCTTGTTTTGTAATTGAAATTGAACCAAAAACAGTGGCAGAGGCTTTGGCAGATCCCTTTTGGGTTGATGCTATGCAAGATGAGCTCATTTAGTTTGACAGAAACCATGTATGGACTCTTGTACCTCTGCCAAATGGAAAGCTTGCAATAGGCACCAAGTGGGTTTTTCGTAACAAAAAGGATGAACAAGATATGGTGGTGAGAAACAAGGCCAGACTAGTTACCAAAGGGTACTGCCAAGAGGAAGGCATTGACTATGAGGAAACCTTTGCCCATGTGGCAAGACTAGAAGCAATTCGCATCTTTCTGGCATATGCTGCTCAGAGAGGGTTTAAGGTGCTTCAAATGGACGTGAAGTCAGCCTTCTTGAATGGCAAAATCAAAGAAGAAGTCTATGTCAAGCAACCACCTGGGTTTAAAAGTGAGAAGTATCCTAACCATGTCTATTTCTTAGACAAAGCTCTGTAAGGCCTCAAACAGGCTCCCAGAGCATGGTATGAACGCTTGTCTACCTTTCTTACTACAAATGGTTTCCACAGAGGTACAACTGACATTACTTTGTTCTATAAGAAACAAAATGATGATATTTTGCTTGTA
>NW_020207835.1:0-1424 GCF_001531365.2 Cynara cardunculus var. scolymus | reverse complement strand
AGAGGACCAACAGACGAGTCATCCATTATTTTTCTAAGTATGGATGTTGAACCAGCGGCCGATGAAATAGAATTCCATTGATTTGCTAAGTATGTATGTGGAACCAGAGGACCGATGGACGAGAAATCCATTATTTTTCTAAGTATCTTTGAACCAGCAGCCGATGAAATAGAATTCCATTGGTTTGCTAAGTATGTACGTAGAACCAGAGGACCGATGGACGAGTCATCCATTATTTTTCTAAGTATGGATGTTGAACCAGCGGCGGATGAAATAGAATTCCATTGGTTTGCTAAGTATGTATGTGGAACCAGAGAACCGATGGACGAGAAATCCATTATTTTTCTAAGTATGGATGTTGAACCAGCGGCCGATGAAATAAAATTCTATTGGTTTGCTAAGTATGTATGTGGAACYAGAGGACCGATGGACGAGAAATCCATTACTTTTCTAAGTATGTAAATTGAACCAGAGGACCGATGAACTAGAACCCAAAAATTTTCTAAGTCTGATAAATAGTGGGAAGATTTGCTAAGTATGTCTGATGAACTAGAACCCAAAGGTCTGGGGGAAGATTTGGAAAGAATAGGAAAGTAGTAGGAAATTTTGGGGTTCAGACCCAGGTGGTAAACCAAGGAAGCAAGCCTAAGTGCAATAAATGCAAATATCCGCACAGGGGGAATTGCATCATTTGTCAAAGATGCCACAAAGGGGGTCAATCCACAAAGGATTGCCGAAAGCGATTGTGTTTTGATTGTGGGAGTCCAGACCATATAAGAAATGTTTGCCCAAAGAGACAACAAGGAACAAATGCTAACCAAGCCCGACCAACCAATCAAGGAAAGCCATAAAGTCAAGCACGGGGCCGAGCATTTGAGATTGGAGCAAAGGAAGCTAGGCATGATCCCAATGTGGTTACAGGTACATTTCTCTTGAATAATGAATTTGCATCGGTATTATTTGATTCAGGAGCAGATAGAAGTTTTGTATCATTAGATTTTAAGCCGAAGATTAACATAAAGCCTCAAAGGTTGAAAGAAGTTTACATAATAGAACTTGCCAATGGTCAAGAAATTAGAGCTAGGGACATAATCATGGATTGCACTCTGAGCCGAAAAGGATTTTCGCATAGATCTTATTCCGATTGAGCTAGGAAGTTTTGATATAGTTATAGGCATGGATTGGCTATCCAAAAATAGAGCTGAAATAGTTTGTTCGAAAAAGTCATCCGAATTCCTCAAGAAGGAAGTGATTCAATTGTAATTCGAGGAGACGAGTCAGATCGAAAAATTAGGATAGTATCATGCATGAAGATGCGAAAGTACTTAAAGAAGAATCATGTTGCATTTTTGGCACATGTTATTGATAAGAAGGTCAAAGAGAAATGTATTGATGATTTCCCTGTAGTTCGGGAGTTTCCTGAT
>NW_020207834.1:0-1424 GCF_001531365.2 Cynara cardunculus var. scolymus | reverse complement strand
ATATATATATATATATATATATATGTGGATACTTACATTCACTTATACCTATGGATGTACAATTATAGGTAAGGAATGCTATGCATGCAGGTCATGGAGAGGTCGACTTCAGCCCAAAAAAATAGACAAGACATTATTCATTTTTCAAAACAATCAATAATAAAACATTAGTGATACAAATTTCGTTAACTCCGGTTCCAATATGATATGATCTACAATATACATATATAAAATACATACATATATTTATATATATACTATGTATGAATTAAATGAAGTGAAATATGCTTTGGGGGAGAGAAAAGATTAGTCTAGCTTGAAACCTCGAACCGAAAAACGGACCGGGTAAAAGCAACCTCGAGTTCAAAAACCGTACACGAATTCAAATCCGAAATAGGAATCAATAAAATGATTAAAAACACCAAATGCACACATCCATATGCAAGAATCACTGCTAAAAAGATTAAAATGAAGATGCGCATAATTGTATAAATTAACCTCCATTTACAAGTCAATTTTTGTAATTTTAGATATGATATATTTTCAAAAAATGGATAAATAAATGTGATTTGATTTCTTGTTGTTTAATTTCGTTTATAATTATTTAAATTATTTAAAGCTTTTTTGTGTGAAAAATATTATTAATAATGAAAACTTCCTTCGTGAAGACAGAATCTTGATTTGAGATTCAGAAACTTGTTCCGTTATTAAAATATTAAATAGTAATAAAAAAGAATTAATTACTGATGGAAAATTCCAACGAAAACCCATTAAATTACATCATCAAAGTCATCATGAAGCATCCCAAACTCCTCAAATTTCCATACACTTTAATTGTTCTTTGAATAATTATCCTAGCTAATTTAATGAGTGTTCAATACTTAAATCAACATTAATAGCTGCTAAAAACCCCCCATCAATGTAGTATTAACGTTCTCTTTTTGTTAGAACAAGAAAAGTTCTTACCAATAATTAGCATTTGATTTTGATCCTCAAGATCTTGGTGGTGGGAAGAATTGCGTACCCGCCATGAAAGCACTGAAAGGAGTCGGGTATGTGGAAGAAGGGTCAATAAAATTGACAGCTGGATGGATGCTGGTGGACGCCGTCGCACCAGCCGTCCTGCCGGAAGTAATAAGTTGTTGAAGTTGAGCACCACCACCGCCGGATGAACTACCTTCGCCAGGGTTGTTGTATCGACCTTCAGGACCATGGTCGTATAGAATTCCCTTGAAAACATGCCCACCGATGTTCAAAGCCGTCTGATAAGCCAACTGCTCCTCAGCCTCGTCCATGGCACTCACCCTAACGCACCGGAAAACCGCCGGAGAATTCACTTCAGCCGGAAAATGACCCACTTCTAACCCTAACAAATTAAGAAGAAAGTACATATACTTCAAAATATATATATATATATATATATA
>NW_020207833.1:0-1428 GCF_001531365.2 Cynara cardunculus var. scolymus | reverse complement strand
TCCGGAGAAGATGACCGGACTAAACTCCGGCTTGGTTGTTGTGGGTTAACAATGGGTGTGTGTGTGTGTGTTACAGAGCAACGGTTGCCGTCTCCAGTGACTATCTAGGATTTTTGTTCAGCGGGGTTACTTTTAAGGTAGACTAAAGACCTGCAAAATCGTCCGATATATTTTTAACCTAATTACAACGTTTTCGAGGAAATTTTAAAGTGTTTTGGTTGATTTTGAGGTAGATAAAATATGTTTGGACGATTTTACCTCTTACTCTAACTGATATTTTTAACGGAGTTAGCGATAAGATTCCGTTTTCAAAGTAAAATCCAAACTTAAAGGACGACATCTTAACTTATTGAAGTTCATGTTTCACTTTCAAATAAATCATTAACCCTTAGGACCATTAATGAAGTTTACTCTAATATATTATTATACATTAAAGGGGACTCGCTCAACGTAGCGAAATACATCTTTATTTTAATATTTCGTTTTATTTTTTGTCTATTGTTGATGTAATACAGTTTATATAGTTTTGAGAAAGATAATGTTTTTACTTTTTAATAAAAATAAATTTAAAGATATCATAAAAATTTGAAAAAAATACATCGATATTAATATCAAACTAACTATTTAAAAGTTCTCGTTTTTTGTATAATTTCTTTAATTCAAATTTTTATTATAATTTAATTTAGGTTTAATAACAAAGTAATTTATTTTTGGCTTAACAATATGATTTATATAAAAATAATGATTCTGATATAATTCAATGATTATCACAATTATATTTTAGATTTTTTAATTTTAAAATACGATGTTTATCCTATATTTTTTAATTATGTTTATCTACAGTTAGTTATATGAATTCAAAAATATAGCTTTAATAAGTTATACTTATACACAATTACTTGTAATCTTAAATTTTAAATAATATACATTAATAAACAATACATCTTTTATAAAATATTGTAATATAGATTTATAAGAATCGTCCAACTCGTCTCCTCTCCTCCCCGCGGCGCGCACCACAGACCGTCCACCGCCACCTCTTCACCTTTCTTTTTCTCCACGATCACATCGTCTAACCACGAGTACACACATATATTAAAACGTCATTGTACTCCGGCGACCTGCACTTCATTCCGGTGACTCCATCCCCCAAATCTTTCTGCGGTGATCCCCCTGGATTTGCAGTCGTGACTCCCCATTCCCTGTTTCTTTACAGTAGCAACGTCCCTCCTCTTTCTTTCTTATACACATGGACCAAACTGCGTGGTGAGTTCACGGTGGTGGGTGGTTTCAGGGACGGTCCTCTTCCCTGTAATGTATGTGTGTGTGTGGGGGGTAGGTGGGTCACGGTGGTGGGGTTGGTTGACAATGTGCGTGTGTGTTTTCAGAGAAAAGGGTATGTGTGTGTATAACTCCGGAGAAGATGAC
>NW_020207832.1:0-1383 GCF_001531365.2 Cynara cardunculus var. scolymus | reverse complement strand
TTTGTCACTGGATTTCACACGATTTTGCTGTTTCTATCGATTTTGTTGTTTTCGATCGGCGGTATCGATTGCAAGCGTCACCCTTCTTCCCCTTCTGGGATTGACTCACTGGGGGTAAATTGGTCATTTTAACCCGTTCTGTCCAGTCCTATCATGTCCTACCAAACGCTGAACAGTTGTTCTGTCCTGTCCTATCCTGTTCTGTCCTGTCCCGTCCTGTCTGCGTACCAAACGCACCCTTAGTGGTGAAAACACGTTTTATCTATTAGTTATTACTTGTGGTAAATTTTTGTTATTTATTGAATAAATATCAAATAAGTCATCATTCAATTTCATGAGTTATTTTAATTGTGCTAATTTTCTATTATTTGTTGACTAAATATCAAATGAGTCATCATGCAATTTCTAACAGTTTCTTCCACATTATTGTTGGTACATCGTATACATGTTTTAATTGTTGATATTGCTACAAGATTGAAAGACATATGTCATTCAAATCCAATCTTAAAAAGAATATAAATGAAGATCGTTTTTCCTGAGATTTTTCTAGATCATTAATGATATTGTTTTCAAGAATTTGTCATATCCAAATATTATATACAATTTTATTTCTTTTTAAAAGAATTCTTATATATATATATATATATAGAGAGAGAGAGAGAGAGAGCCCTACTTTTGTTAACCAGAAAAACAATACTAATTTTATCAACCAATCTCATCCATTAAATTTCTAATCAACGGATGTAATGCATTCAATGACAACTTTGTAAAAAAACATAGTTGAACAAGGGTATATTAGTAAAGGGCAAAATGCATAAAATAACAATCTACTTTCATAATTTTTTTTATTATAGCATTGTACTTTCAGTTTTTCTTATTACAGCAATGTACTTTCAAACTATTTTTTATTTAGACATTATACTTTGAAAAATTTACCCATTATAACATTGGGTAACCTTTTGATTTAAATTTACCCATTATACTAGGTTTCCGTGCCACCTCATTGTCCATGTAGGCTGTCCAATGTACTACAGTGTTGTGACTTTCTTACTACATCATTGTACTTTCAAAATTATTTTATCATAACATTTACTAGTTCTTATTAAACAACGTATTTTTAATTTTAATTTTTAGATATTTTACGTGTTATTTAATAAATGTATTAAAAAAAATCTAAATTATTCATTAATATACCAATATCAATAAAACTAGTAGAACACAACTTATCTCGCTAACATTTTTAAAAAAAATGTGTTTTTTGAAAAAAGGAAAATAAGAATTGTTCTTTTTTTACCAAAAAATATTATCTTTTAAAGAATATGTTATATTTGTTCAAAAAAATTTTACTTGACGTATAAATATATTAAATTAATTAGACTTTTT
>NW_020207831.1:0-1378 GCF_001531365.2 Cynara cardunculus var. scolymus | reverse complement strand
ATACTTCCACTTTGCTCTAAAAGCTCATCCAAAGCTCGAACCATATCTGGCCCTTCCCTGTTTCTCTCACTCCTTTCTCTCAGCCGTGAAACAGCTTTCATATCTATGGTCCATTTCTCCTCACACTCTTTAATGACCAAGTCATCAGTATATTCCGGAACGCCCGCATGCATAAGCAGTTTGTGAATCAGGCCAGGGAAAAAGAGCTTCCCTTGTCTTCTTTTGGCACAATACATAATGGCCTTTTCCACAACATCTCCCACATTTATTGTTTTTCCCGTGATCAGACAGTATAACAGGATGATCCTCTCAACCGAAATGGAACTATCGTGGGTAGTGGGGTTGAGGGAATACCGAATGAAATTCATCCAAACATTGGCATCGGGTTTTAAATTTGAAGCCCTATAGGTCCTTAGCATGTAATTGGTGTGGTTGTTCCATCCCGTCCCGACCTTTCCTAATTCTCTACCGATCTCTTCTAGTTGGGCAAACGAGGCTGTTTTAGAAAGTGTGTCAAATTCGGTTTCAGTCGGTGGTGTTAGACCCAAAAGTCTATTGATGGCCTTGGCCGAAATGCTAACCTTAACACCCCGAACTCTGATCTTAGTGGTGCTAAAAATAAATGCCTCAGCGTAAAACTCCTTTATCAAAGATAGATTAAAGGAGTTTTTCACCTCACACAGTGCTTGCCATCCCTGCCTAATGATCACCTCTCGTATAAAGCTAAACTCTTCAAAACTCCTCCTGTCAAACCCTTTATCTGGCAGTATTTTTTTGTTTTTGATCTTGTCAAATCGCAGCCGCGCAACCTCAGAACTAAAGCCATCAAACTGCTTCTGAGGCCTAGGAATGGGCCGAGTGTTTGATGAACTACGTGTGGCCCGTACCCGAGAAGGGCCGGCTGTATCCTCAGGCCTATCCGTAGCCGTGCGAGGTGATTTTCTAGGCGTGAAAACCGTGTGCTTAAGCTGGACAGAAGGTGGTGTACGCCTTGGTTTCTTTTTTAAAGGTTGACTAGGTACGGCCTTTGACCTCGTAGCAAAAATGCGTCCCAATCCTTTCCTCTTTTTAGTAGGGATTGAGGTCAAATTTCTTACCTCGGCTTCTAAATCAGGCTCTACAGTAGCCTCAACCACACTGTCTAAAACAGGTTCTACATCAGCCTCATTATCATTTTCACTGTGTGGTTCTATAACAGCCTCATTATCTCCATTCAAAACAATGTCCTCAAGCCCTACCGATTCATCCTCACCAGTGTGGGGTATGGGATCGGTCAAAACAGCGGGCATACGTGTGCAAGGGTGATCATACCAAGTAAGAAAAAACACCTTTTGTGGACTTAATACAGTGGAGGGAGAGCATGGAGGAATAAATTGCT
>NW_020207829.1:0-1425 GCF_001531365.2 Cynara cardunculus var. scolymus | reverse complement strand
GTCCAATCCCTACCCAAGCCAGCCATCCAGAGACCATTCATCGGGCCTCTGGAGTTGAATCAGCTGAGGAACCCCATATTCCATCACCCCTCTCCCAACAGAGAGGTGATGTAGAAATAAGAGCCCCTTCGCCTCAAGGCTCGACACATTCCATCACACACACAGAAGCATGTGTTGCTTCTGACTTTGAACCCCATGATCGTTCAGGAGCGATCTTCCCTTCCTACACCTCCCCCTTCGATATTTGATCTATCGAAGGGGACACACATTCGTTTCACTTATTCGGCCTCTGAAGCCGAGGAAGAGGAAGCGGATGTTGCAACATCGCGAGATATCTCCTCTCTTGAGGGGCTATCAAGGACACGATGGAAGTTTTTCAAGGCCCGCCTTCTYACAAGGCCAAAAAGGCGCCTCAGGAACAGAGGCACAACCTGCAGCATCTTTTGCTGCAGGGGTTACCCCACACGCTGATTTGGTCACAAAGGCTGAGTTCCAAGCCTTTGTCGATACAGTGATGCGGTCCTTGGAAGACCTTAACTCATCATGCAAGGGATCGTAGATAACCAACCCTCCACCTCTAACTCTAACCTCCAACAATCTCTTGCAATCCTACAACACCACCTCACCCAAATCAAAACCCAAACACAAGCCAACACCACCCGATTACAAATGCTCCAACAAACCGTTACCCAACACCATAACACCACTACTTCCCTAGCCACCCAACGAAACCAAGTCATCATCCAGTCCATCGCAACCCTCACGGCCCAGGCAACTGAGGCCGATAAGAACCTTACCTACATCATCACCCAACTCCAAACCATCATTCGAAACCTTCACTCCCTACCTACCACCATCACCTCCCAAATCCCTTACCAAACCCCACAACCATCCACCACCTCTATCGATGATACCCTCGCCAATCTTACCCAACAAGTGGCCTCCATCCAAGACACTCTCACCCAACTCCCCGCAACTATCCTCGTCCAAATCCCCCAGCCCACTCATCAACCACCACCTCCCTCTGCAGACCCATCCTTCGATGAAACCTTCTCCTCTTTCACTGCAGAGGTAAGAGACCTTATCACCAACCTTCCCATCCCCCCATATACATCCACCACCACCTCCATGCCACCACCAGTATCATCCTCCACTACATAGTTCGCCACAAGAGCTGACTTGCGAGCTCTGTCAAAGGCACTGGTCTCATCTTTTAACGAGATCAGTGACAAATTTGTTCATCGGGCCACTCGTCCAACAATGGTTCTCTCCCAGAACTCGGCTGATGAACAACGGCGCACAACTTCACTCCTCCAAACAATGGAGGCAGGTCATCAACAGACCTCCCTGAAGGCATACCTCGCTACCTTCAGGAAGGAACAGAAGAAGAAGAGGACAAGAGCCTCTTGCTTAAGCAGCCGCCCG
>NW_020207828.1:0-1425 GCF_001531365.2 Cynara cardunculus var. scolymus | reverse complement strand
CTTAACTCAAGAAAGCAAATTAGAAAAAACGTAAAGTAGCACTTGAATAAATCGATCTAGTAAAAAGAAGCAATGGACAAGGAAATCCAACAACTTCAATATATTCAATTGAAGTTTATAAAAGGTTGAACATAAAAATAAATTGTTAAGAGTTAGAGCCAAACAAACTAAGAACTAGAAAGCATAAAATATTCAAGTACTAAACCAAAGCATAAACTAGAGAGTAATAAGCTAGAAAGTATGTAACTTCAAAGCTTAGAGTTGAAATGTGTTTAAAACTCCATGCCAAGGCTCCCTTTAGATACTAGAGGAAGGTGGCTTACAAAAGAGAACAAAAGTGCTTATTAACTAATGGATAAAAGAAAATTGCTTTTTACTATGACTAAGTACACAAATCTATACTACCTTATAAAGCAGATTTACCAAAAGTCTTAAAGTCTTAAAAATTTCAAATTTTAAACACACAAGGTACCTATCTCATTATTTGTAATTACTTTTCAATTGATTTTCCATTATCCTTTATCCTTTAYTGCAAACGATTGCTCCCGGCTCCCCTCCCCAAACGATCGCTCCCCTTCCCAACACGCCGATTACCTAGCTCCCCTCCCCCAAGACGACGATTCACGCTCCCAATACGACGATTCAGGCAACTTCTCACTCCCCAAGATGATGATTCACTCGAATCATCAATATATTAAAGCGAGGTTCCATCGTCTTCTTCAACGTTCAATCCATCTCTAGGTTTGTTTTTACCATTTATGCGATCATTTATGAACAACTGATACAATGTAATGTGGCTGGTTTCATTTATCAGGTTTCATATCTGACCTGTCTTCCATTTAGGGTTTCATTTATGAACCCAAAAATCAAAATATCAGGTTTCATATTTTCTAATGTCTCTAGGACTCTATTTGATTTGGCATCACAAACTTATGTTTCTATGGTTTTSTTCCACTGGATGGTTATTGTCTTGATGATTTCGTGAATTTTTGCTTGTGGGTTTTCTTCATAGCTACACGTGTGTGTGTCTTGTAATCTGAATCTTTTTCTGATTTATCCTATCTTGGTTTGTTGTTTGTGTATGTAAGTTTTTTTAAAACATTTTTGATTGGGTGTCAGTGGTTATGGGTAAAATTTCACTTGCCACGATTTATTATTTGCATTTGGAAAGTCTTGCTTTTGGGGAAAGATTGCCTATAAATTCAATTATAGTTGCAGGTGCTGTTAATGCCAATGTGATGGAAATGAGAGGCAATCTCTTTGACATTTTATTGCCATTCCCACATCAATATAGTGATCAAGGAGACTTGAGATATAGATGATTTATAGTTAGTTTAGTGCATTAGAAAGGAATATTGTTTTTTGTTTCTTTATATATTATCTTGATGGATAGATTCAAATCACAAATTGCTTTACATTCTTCTT
>NW_020207827.1:0-1424 GCF_001531365.2 Cynara cardunculus var. scolymus | reverse complement strand
TTTTTATTATAATTTAATTTAAGTTTAATAATAAAATAATTTATTTTTGGTTTAATAATATAACATTTTATAAAGATAATAATTAAGTATTCTGTTAGAACTTAATATAACACACATGTCACTTACCAGGAACAATAATAATATGCTAAAACAAAAGAAATAAACTCAAGCAAAATCCAGAACTTGAATTCTTAAAAATATAAATTTTAACATAAGGTAATAGTAAGGCGTTTACAAACGATTATCGAGACGATAAATAACAACCTACTAATTTAGATTTTCTACAACTAGATTATAGACGGGTGTTTCTATCAATCTCCAAAAATTCGGTATTTTCCAGCTTAACGCTCAAGAGAACAAGGCTTTACTACAAAAGAGCTTCTTCACGAAACAATGCTCCTCTCAACCCGTTTTGGCCCCGCTACTAAAGAACCTGCTAAACAAGTCATATCAAAGAAGTGTTAGGCTTACGCCTAGTGAGTTCAATTAAATTCGCAAGGTACGGTGAAGCCTGAAGTTATAAATATTACAAGTTTAAGCACTGAAAGGTCGCAGATAATTTAAAATAATGACAGAGGTATTAAACATCATAGGACAACGGGGGAGACCCGATTTACCGTTGATTAAGACGAACACAAAGTAAGTCGTAAATCACCGTTATAGAGCATCACTTATAGGTTCAAAACCATCGACATCAACCAAATCCAGTCATTTAGCCATTCGTGATCGTAAGCTCTTTATCTCGGAAATTACACAATAATCACAATGCCTATTTCCGAGAGGTAGTGAAAKGATGACATGGAGGTTACATAATAATCACAATGCCTACCCCCAGTTCACACCATCCTTCACACATAATAAAATAAAACAATATTCGAACCCAAGCTTCATCCCATTTCAAAATAATTATTTGAATATTTAATATTTAACATACGAGTACTTATAATAACATTACAACTCCGAGATTTAACATGAGTCTAYCAATATAACAAGTACGCTACTACTATCATTAGCAAATTACCGGACATAAATCATAAGGTAATAGAGTTCTCTACATAGACCGCCTACAATTTCTAGATATAATAAGGCACGTATACGACAACCCATATACTATCTTTTCTTCGAGTTATGCACGTCTTAATACGACCCACTAGTAGGCTTTTCACGTGACTTTCTCGTCATAATTGACATTTCTTAGATAACAAATAAATCCTCATCAACTAATATAAATTTCACGACATCATATACTAAAGTATCATCGTCATCTAATATTTGCATTATGCCATTGTATACCAAAATATCCTCATTATCTAATATATGCATTATGACATTTTATACCAAAATAACCTCATCATCTAATATTTGCATTATAACATTATATACCAAAATAACCTCATCATCTAATATTTGCATTATAACATTAT
>NW_020207826.1:0-1425 GCF_001531365.2 Cynara cardunculus var. scolymus | reverse complement strand
ATTATTTTGGGTTGTACGCCCCAACAAACTCACCAAACTTTCTTGGAACTTTTCCAATTCTGCTGCCAACATTTCTTGGGTAATAAACCCGGGATCAGGAACATTGTGTCTACCCCTTGCTCTTCCTCTTTCATCTCTGAAGATCGTATCAATCCACAACCAGAGCAAACTATCTCTGCATCAGAGCCCAGTCACGAAGAACCAGAGCATCATACCTCTGGCTCTGCACCTGGTTCCTCTGTACCATCATCCGAGGGGGTGACACTTCTCTATCTGTCCCAAGATCAAAATGGACAAAGAATCATCCTCTTCACAAATCATTGGTGAACCTTCAAGTGGCATAAAGACACGGGCTGCCACATCTAATGAATGTTTATTCGTAAACTTCCTTAGCATGATAGAGCCTAAGAAAGTACATGAAGCCCTACAAGATCCTAGTTGGGTCGATGCCATACAAGAAGAGCTCCAACAATTTGAGAGAAATAAGGTATGGACTTTTGTTCCTTTACCAAAGGAGAAAATTGCGATTGGTTGTAAATGGGTTTTCAGGAACAAAAAGGATGAGGATGGGATCGTAGTAAGAAATAAAGCTAGGCTCATAGCAAAAGGTTATTGCCAGGTAGAAGGCATAGACTATGACGAGACCTTTGTGCCAGTAGCAAGGCTAGAAGCTATACGCTTATTCTTAGCCTTCTCTACACATAAGGGATTTCGAGTCTATCAAATGGACGTAAAGTCAGCCTTCTTGAATGGTAAACTGATGGAGATAGTCTATGTTCAACAACTTCCGGGGTTTGAAAGCTCCACACATCCAGAGTATGTCTATTTCTTAGACAAAGCTCTGTATGGACTTATGCAAGAACCTCGAGCCTGGTATGAACGTCTCTCGTCTTTCCTCTTATCTAATGGTTTTGAAAAAGGTAAAATCGATACAACTTKGTTTATTAAGAGGTATAAAGGTGAGATGCTCTTAATACAAATATATGTGGACGACATCATTTTTGGTTCATCGAACCAGAGGCATTGTGATAAGTTCTCCGTGTTAATGAAGAGCGAGTTTGAAATGAGCATGATGGGAGAATTGACCTTCTTCCTTGGCTTGCAAGTAAAACAGAGGGAKGATGGTATCTTCATTAGCAAAGCTAAGTATGTCTCCGACATATTAAAGAAGTACCAACTCCACAACTCTTCCACCATGAGAACACCAATCGCTACGGGTACTAAGCTTAACACAGATCCATCTGGAAAACCGGTGGATGTTAAGAAGTACCATGGAATGATTGGATCATTACTATAACTCACAGCTAGTAGACCGAACATCATGTTTGCCACATGTCTTTGTGCCCGTTTTCAAGCAAATCCAAAGGAATCTCACCTTTCGGCTGTAAAAAGAATCTTTAGATACCTTAAAGGGACTCAATTTTG
>NW_020207825.1:0-1425 GCF_001531365.2 Cynara cardunculus var. scolymus | reverse complement strand
TTTCGGCTACAACATTAGCTTTCCCTGGATGGTAAAGAATTTCACAGTCATAATCATTGACTAGTTCTATCCATCGACGCTGCCTCATGTTTAACTCTTTCTGTTTGAAAAAGTGCTGAATGCTTTTATGGTCTGTACAAATTTTGCACTTTGTTCCTAGCAAATAGTGCCTCCAAAATTTTAAGGCAAAAACTACAGCCGCTAATTCCATATCATGTGTTGGGTACTGCTTCTCATGATCTTTCAATTGTCGTGATGCATATACGATTACCTTTCCCTTTTGCATCAAAACACAGCCTAAGCCAAACTTCGATGCATCACTATAAACAATGAAGTCTTCCGTTCCATCGGGTAGAGATAGAACTGGTGCGCTACATAAGCGATCTTTCAAGGTTTAAAAGGCCCTTAACCAAAATTCACATTTTGATAACTTGGCATACAACTTTTCTTTCCTCAAGAGACTCAAAATCAAGTGAAGATGTTCTGCATGTTCTGCTTCTGATTTGGAGTATATCAAAATATCATCGATGAATACAATAGCAAACTTATCAAGATATTCATTGCACACCCTATTCATCCGGTCCATGAACACTGCTGGTGCATTGGTTAGGCCAAAAGGCATCACTAAAAATTCATGATGTCCATATCTTGTTCTAAACGCAGTTTTAGGAACATCTTCTTCTCTGACTTTTAGTTGATGATATCCAGATCGCAGATCAATCTTTGAGAAGTAACTGGCCCCAACTAGTTGATCAATTAAATCATCAATCCTAGGTAATGGATATTTATTCTTAACTGTCACTTTGTTAAGCTCCCGATAATCTATACACATTCTCATTGACCCGTCCTTCTTTTTAACAAATAGAACCGGAGCTCCCCAAGGTGAAGTACTTCGTATAACAAAACCTTTATCAAATAGATCCTTCAATTGAGTCACCAATTCTTTCAGCTCTGATGGGGATAATTTGTATGGTGTTTTGGCTACTGGTGTTGCCCCGGGTATCAAGTCAATTTTAAACTCGATGGCTCTGTCTGGTGGAAGACCAGACAAGTCCTAGGGAAAGACTTCTGGGTATTTTTTGACAACTGGGATCTGTTCTGACTTTTTCTCTTCTCTGTTTGCATTGATAGCATAAGCCAAAAACCCTTGACATTTCTTATGTATACACTTACGAGCTTTCAATATAGAGAGAAGACTGGTATGATAATCTTGATAATCACCACCAATGATGACTGTTCCTTTGCCTGGCAACTTAATTTCAATCTTCTTTTGGTTACATAAAATAGTTGCCTGATTTTTGGCTAACTAATTTGTTAATCCCAGATCTCTCAATAACAATAACAATCTAGTTATAAATAACCAAATTATAGTGATTTTACGAAGAAAGTTATGAAGTCTCAAAGATAAAATAAGAACATTCAAGA
>NW_020207824.1:0-1426 GCF_001531365.2 Cynara cardunculus var. scolymus | reverse complement strand
CAAAGAGATCCATGTGGAGTAGCTGAAGAGGTGATGTCACTAAAGAGATTTGCTTGGAGTTGAAGCTAGCTTTTGTTTGTTTTCCTTTCTCACACGCTGAGCAAAGAAATTCCTTTGCAAAGGAGTGTTGAGGAAGACCAGTGACAAGATCATTTCTAGACAACTCACTGAGTGTCTTGAAGTTAAGGTGAGAAATCCATTTTTGCCATAGCCAGTTGATATCTGACGAAGCTTTAGAGAGGAAACAGCTATTCTCAATGAGAGAAGAATCCATGTTGATGATGTAGACGTTCTCTAGACGAGAAGCGGTTAAGGCAACCTTATCATCCTTGTCATAGACGTAGCATGAATTCTTGGAGAACTCACTGTGTAATCTTTGTCACACAGCTGACTGATGCTGAGGAGGTTGTGATTCAGTCCTTTAACGTATGCAACACGCCTGAATGTGGTTGCACCATTAGTTAATATACCAAAACCTCTGTTATCATTTTTCGTTACCTCCAAAGGTCACGGAAGGGGCTCTTTCTTCCTTGTAGTCGATAAGTAGGGATTTGTCTCTGGTCATGTGTCTTGAGTATCCACTATCGAGATACCATATGCCTTTGACTTCCTGCACAAGGGAACAGTTTAAAAATGCTTTTGATACCCATTTTATTTGGGTCTAACATTGTTAGAAGCATCATCTACTGAAACTGAAGAACGAGCGTCAACAGACGGCTTCACTGAACCTGGAGAGGTTTTAGTGGAAATAGGAACAACCTCTGACGCTAGAGAGATAGAGTCAGTAGATGTCTTCACTGAGACTGACGAAGAGGCTTTAGTGGTGGGAATTACAACACCTGATACTGAAGGCTTAAAATCAGTAGTTGTCTTCACTAAGCCTGAAGAAGATGCTCTAGTGGTTTTCTTCACCTTAGTTGGTTTAACAACTTTAGTGGTAGATTTTGCTTTGGTTGATTTCTCAGTCTTAGCTACTTTCTTGCCTTTGGCTGGGGGACTAGCCTTGGCGGCAAGACACTTACTGGCAATGTGTGTAATTTCACCACAATATTTACACTTCCTATAGCTGAAGGTAGCTTTAGGGTCAGGAAGTACCAGATTAGAAGAGGGAGAAGCTCCAAGGATTCCCTTCTCATTAGTTCTAGGAGGAACTTTTGAGAATTTGGAGTCCTTAGGTGAGGCATTCACCTTGAGCTAAGACTTAGATTTTTTAGAAGAATCAGATTTCTTGGTCTCTGAAGAAGAAGAAGGTTTACAAGCTGAAGGAATAGATTTGGATCTATGTGACTTGTTAGCCTTCTTAGAAAGAGGTGTTGTGACAATGGATTTACCCTTTGTCTTTGCAACCTGAACTCGAAGAAGTTCCATCAAGATAAATCTCAACTAAAGAAGACTGAGAGGAAGAAGTGTTAGGAATAAAAGAGAC
>NW_020207823.1:0-1426 GCF_001531365.2 Cynara cardunculus var. scolymus | reverse complement strand
TTCTCAAGGTGACCCTTGAGTTTTTAGGGAGAGGAAAAAGAGAGGTTTAGAAACTTGAATGGAGAAATAATGAGAAATTAAGAGAAATGATGCTATTTATATGTGGCCAAGGGAGGGAAAAGAGAGGGGGAAGGGGCCGGCCATGAGGCCCAAGCCCACCCTCACACTACAATTTTTGTTTTTATAAAAAGAAAGCCCAAAATGCACAAAAGGCCTTTTTCTCAATTTTGACATTTTTCTTCGATTTAAAAGCCCATGATGACTAGAATTATTTAAATAGAAATATTTTATATTCAAAACACTAAAACTTAGTGTTTTATATATATTGGGTATAAATTAGAGCATTTGGTACTGTATAGGACGTTTCAGATAATTTCGGGTCGGAACCGGACTTTCTAAGCAACTGCTGGAAATTCTTAAATTTTTTTAACTAAACTAACCTGACTAACTCCTAATCTTATAAATTAACTTCAATAACACTAATATAATCTTAATGAAAGCTAACCTGAGATTTCGAATTTGATTGCTGTCACAGTCTCCCCTTGCTAGAGAAATTTCGCCCCGAAATTTAATGATTGCAACATCCGGACAGTTCTGTCGTGAATAGTTGGGGATATTTGTTTTTCATAAAATCTTCTCGCTCCCAGGTATACTCCGGCCCATGCCTTGAGTTCCAACGAACTTTCACGATTGGAATCTTGCTACGCCTCAATCGCTTGATCTCATGGTCAAGAATTTCAATTGGTTCTTCTATAAGGTGTAACTGTTCGTTGACTTGGATCTCTTCCAAAGGCAGGACTAACGATTATTCAGACAAACATTTCTTGAGATTCAATACATGGAAAGTGTCATGAATGGCATTGAGCTCTTGCGGTAGATTGAGTTTGTAAGCGACTTGTCTCACCCTTTCCAGTATCTTGAACGGACCAATATACCTTGGACTTAATTTTCCTTTCTTCCCAAAACGTAATAGGCCTTTCCATGGTGATACCTTTAATAACACCTGATCTCCAACTTGGAATTCCAGTGGCTTCCTACGGTTATCCGCATAGCTTTTCTGGCGATCTCTAGCCGCTTTTAACCTTTCTTGGATCATCTTGATCTTTTATGTCGTCTCCTAAACAATGTTTGGCCTAATTAATTGACTATCACCAACTTCCAACCAGTTGAGTGGTGATCTGCACTTACGTCCATAAAGGGCTTCGTACGGCGTGCACTGTATACTCGTATGATAGCTGTTGTTGTAGGAAAATTCAATCAGCGGTAGATGATCATCCCAGCTACCTCCGAATTCTATTACACAAGCACGCAGCATATCCTCTAATGTCTGAATAGTCCTTTCCGTTTGCCCATCGGTTTGAGGATGATAAGAAGTACTTAAATCTATCCTTGTGCCTATCGCCTTTTGTAGTGATTTCCAGAATCG
>NW_020207822.1:0-1426 GCF_001531365.2 Cynara cardunculus var. scolymus | reverse complement strand
CAAAGAGATCCATGTGGAGTAGCTGAAGAGGTGATGTCACTAAAGAGATTTGCTTGGAGTTGAAGCTAGCTTTTGTTTGTTTTCCTTTCTCACACACTGAGCAAAGAGATTCCTTTGCAAAGGAGTGTTGAGGAAGAACAGTGACAAGATCATTTCTAGACAACTCACTGAGTGTCTTGAAGTTAAGATGAGAAATCCATTTTTGCCATAGCCAGTTGATATCTGACGAAGCTTTAGAGAGGAAACAGCTATTCTTAGTGTGAGAATAATCCATGTTGATGATGTAGACGTTTTCTAGACGAGAAGCGGTTAAGGCAACCTTATCATCCTTGTCATAGACGTAGCATGAATTCTTGGAGAACTTCACTGTGTAATCTTTGTCACACAGCTGACTGATGCTGAGGAGGTTGTGATTCAGTCCTTCAACGTATGCAACACGCCTGAATGTGGTTGCACCATTAGTTAATATACCAAAACCTCTGTTATCATTTTCCGTTACCTCCAAAGGTCACGGAAGGGGCTCTTTTTTCCTTGTAGTCGATAAGTAGGGATTTGTCTCTGGTCATGTGACTTGAGCATCCACTATCGAGATATCATATGTCTTTGACTTCCTGCACAAGGGAACAGTTTAAAAATGCTTTTGATACCCATTTTATTTGGGTCTAGCATTGTTAGAAGCATCATCTACTGAAACTGAAGAACGAGCGTCAGCAGACGGCTTCACTGAACCTGGAGAGGTTTTAGTGGAAATAGGAACAACCTCTGACGCTAGAGAGATAGAGTCAGTAGGTGTCTTCACTGGGACTGACGAAGAGGCTTTAGTGGTGGGAATTACAACACCTGATACTGAAGGCTTAACATCAATAGTTGTCTTCACTAAGCCTGAAGAAGAGGCTCTAGTGGTTTTCTTCACCTTAGTTGCTTTAACAACTTTAGTGGTAGATTTTGCTTTGGTTGATTTCTCAGCCTTAGCTACTTTCTTGCCTTTGGCTGGGGGACCAGTCTTGGCGGCAAGACACTTACTGGCAATGTGTGTAATTTCACCACAGTATTTACACTTCCTATAGCTGAAGGTAGCTTTAGGGTCAGGAAGTACCAGATTATAAGAGGGAGAAGCTCTAAGGATTCCCTTCTCATTAGTTCTAGGAGGAACTTTTGAGAATTTGGAGTCCTTAGGTGAGGCATTCACCTTGAGCTAAGACTTAGATTTTTGAGAAGAATCAGATTTCTTGGTCTCTGAAGAAGAAGAAGGTTTACAAGCTGAAGGAATAGATTTGGATCTATATGACTTGTTAGCCTTCTTAGAAAGAGGTGCTGTGACAATGGATTTACCTTTGTCTTTGCAACCTGAACTCGAAGAAGTTCCATCAAGATAAATCTCAACTAAAGAAGACTGAGAGGAAGAAGTGTTAGGAATAAAAGAGAC
>NW_020207821.1:0-1426 GCF_001531365.2 Cynara cardunculus var. scolymus | reverse complement strand
GTCTCTTTTATTCCTAACACTTCTTCCTCTCAGTCTTCTTTAGTTGAGATTTATCTTGATGGAACTTCTTCGAGTTCAGGTTGCAAAGACAAAGGGTAAATCCATTGTCACAACACCTCTTTCTAAGAAGGCTAACAAGTCACATAGATCCAAATCTATTCCTTCAGCTTGTAAACCTTCTTCTTCTTCAGAGACCAAGAAATCTGATTCTTCTAAAAAATCTAAGTCTTAGCTCAAGGTGAATGCCTCACCTAAGGACTCCAAATTCTCAAAAGTTCCTCCTAGAACTAATGAGAAGGGAATCCTTGGAGCTTCTCCCTCTTCTAATCTGGTACTTCCTGACCCTAAAGCTACCTTCAGCTATAGGAAGTGTAAATATTGTGGTGAAATTACACACATTGCCAGTAAGTGTCTTGCCGCCAAGGCTAGTCCCCCAGCCAAAGGCAAGAAAGTAGCTAAGACTGAGAAATCAACCAAAGCAAAATCTACCACTAAAGTTGTTAAACCAACTAAGGTGAAGAAAACCACTAGAGCATCTTCTTCAGGCTTAGTGAAGACAACTACTGATTTTAAGCCTTCAGTATCAGGTGTTGTAATTCCCACCACTAAAGCCTCTTCGTCAGTCTCAGTGAAGACATCTACTGACTCTATCTCTCTAGCGTCAGAGGTTGTTCCTATTTCCACTAAAACCTCTCCAGGTTCAGTGAAGCCGTCTGTTGACGCTCGTTCTTCAGTTTCAGTAGATGATGCTTCTAACAATGTTAGACCCAAATAAAATGGGTATCAAAAGCATTTTTAAACTGTTCCCTTGTGCAGGAAGTCAAAGGCATATGGTATCTCGATAGTGGATACTCAAGACACATGACCAGAGACAAATCCCTACTTATCGACTACAAGGAAGAAAGAGCCCCTTCCGTGACCTTTGGAGGTAACGAAAAATGATAACAGAGGTTTTGGTATATTAACTAATGGTGCAACCACATTCAGGCGTGTTGCATACGTTAAAGGACTGAATCACAACCTCCTCAGCATCAGTCAGCTGTGTGACAAAGATTACACAGTGAGTTCTCCAAGAATTCATGCTACGTCTATGACAAGGATGATAAGGTTGCCTTAACCGCTTCTCGTCTAGAGAACGTCTACATCATCAACATGGATTCTTCTCTCATTGAGAATAGCTGTTTCCTCTCTAAAGCTTCGTCAGATATCAACTGGCTATGGCAAAAATGGATTTCTCACCTTAACTTCAAGACACTCAGTGAGTTGTCTAGAAATGATCTTGTCACTGGTCTTCCTCAACACTCCTTTGCAAAGGAATTTCTTTGCTCAGCGTGTGAGAAAGGAAAACAAACAAAAGCTAGCTTCAACTCCAAGCAAATCTCTTTAGTGACATCACCTCTTCAGCTACTCCACATGGATCTCTTTG
>NW_020207820.1:0-1426 GCF_001531365.2 Cynara cardunculus var. scolymus | reverse complement strand
GTCTCTTTTATTCCTAACACTTCTTCCTCTCAGTCTTCTTTAGTTGAGATTTATCTTGATGGAACTTCTTCGAGTTCAGGTTGCAAAGACAAAGGTAAATCCATTGTCACAGCACCTCTTTCTAAGAAGGCTAACAAGTCATATAGATCCAAATCTATTCCTTCAGCTTGTAAACCTTCTTCTTCTTCAGAGACCAAGAAATCTGATTCTTCTCAAAAATCTAAGTCTTAGCTCAAGGTGAATGCCTCACCTAAGGACTCCAAATTCTCAAAAGTTCCTCCTAGAACTAATGAGAAGGGAATCCTTAGAGCTTCTCCCTCTTATAATCTGGTACTTCCTGACCCTAAAGCTACCTTCAGCTATAGGAAGTGTAAATACTGTGGTGAAATTACACACATTGCCAGTAAGTGTCTTGCCGCCAAGACTGGTCCCCCAGCCAAAGGCAAGAAAGTAGCTAAGGCTGAGAAATCAACCAAAGCAAAATCTACCACTAAAGTTGTTAAAGCAACTAAGGTGAAGAAAACCACTAGAGCCTCTTCTTCAGGCTTAGTGAAGACAACTATTGATGTTAAGCCTTCAGTATCAGGTGTTGTAATTCCCACCACTAAAGCCTCTTCGTCAGTCCCAGTGAAGACACCTACTGACTCTATCTCTCTAGCGTCAGAGGTTGTTCCTATTTCCACTAAAACCTCTCCAGGTTCAGTGAAGCCGTCTGCTGACGCTCGTTCTTCAGTTTCAGTAGATGATGCTTCTAACAATGCTAGACCCAAATAAAATGGGTATCAAAAGCATTTTTAAACTGTTCCCTTGTGCAGGAAGTCAAAGACATATGATATCTCGATAGTGGATGCTCAAGTCACATGACCAGAGACAAATCCCTACTTATCGACTACAAGGAAAAAAGAGCCCCTTCCGTGACCTTTGGAGGTAACGGAAAATGATAACAGAGGTTTTGGTATATTAACTAATGGTGCAACCACATTCAGGCGTGTTGCATACGTTGAAGGACTGAATCACAACCTCCTCAGCATCAGTCAGCTGTGTGACAAAGATTACACAGTGAAGTTCTCCAAGAATTCATGCTACGTCTATGACAAGGATGATAAGGTTGCCTTAACCGCTTCTCGTCTAGAAAACGTCTACATCATCAACATGGATTATTCTCACACTAAGAATAGCTGTTTCCTCTCTAAAGCTTCGTCAGATATCAACTGGCTATGGCAAAAATGGATTTCTCATCTTAACTTCAAGACACTCAGTGAGTTGTCTAGAAATGATCTTGTCACTGTTCTTCCTCAACACTCCTTTGCAAAGGAATCTCTTTGCTCAGTGTGTGAGAAAGGAAAACAAACAAAAGCTAGCTTCAACTCCAAGCAAATCTCTTTAGTGACATCACCTCTTCAGCTACTCCACATGGATCTCTTTG
>NW_020207819.1:0-1426 GCF_001531365.2 Cynara cardunculus var. scolymus | reverse complement strand
AGTAAAATTGTTAAATATTTTTAAATATAGGATAATTATTAAAATTTAAGAGAATATTGTACATCATGATCTTTTAAAAAAAATATAAAAAAGTACAATAAATTCTCTTTTTATACAAATATATATATGAGTGAATTAGATCGGTGGTCCATATGATTTATCCAAATTTTAGACTTGGTCCCTAAGATAGGGGAAGAAGGAAAAAAAGGACATTTTTAGACTTGGTCGCCAAGATAGGGGAAGAAGGAAAAAAAGGACATTTCTGCCCCTCGGATGCAATGCACATGATATTACTTTATGGTAGTCAAACTAACGATATTAAATGAAGGGATCATCGGAGTTATAAAAATGAAAATTTAAAGACCACTAACCTAAATAATTTTTTATGGACTAAATCCAAAATTTGAGCAAAGCGTAGGGGGTATGGATGTTTTTTTTTTGGTTGAATGTGGACAACATAACATTTCTATTTGTGTGAACAAGTCATCATCTGGGTAAATAAGCCACAAGTAAACACCCTGTTTTGATTGTGTGAATAAGTTGTTCAATTCGTTAAGTCCATTAAGTCATAAGTAAGCACCCTTTTAGTGGAATTTCACCAAGTATAATTCCGATGGTGTGATCAGAACTCTGACCCTCTTGACCAAAGTTCTTAATTGTAGCTGAAATTTTGTAACTCTGGATCAAAAGTTAAAGCAATCAGAGCTCTTAACTGTAGAACCAAAGTTCTAGTCCATAGAATCAGAGTTATAAACCGAAGATATTTGACTAAGTCTGATATAGAGCAACCGGAGTTTGGACCATTGAACTAGAATTTTAGACTTTGGAACCAGAGCTTTGGATGTTACCTCTGATTCTGATATAACTGCTCCCAAACCTTATTTGTTAACGATTATAACTTCTATATAGTTATAGTTTAATCGTTTAACCGTCCTCAACCGTTGATCGCTCATATAAATACATAAAATTGTTAAAATAATAATAACTAAAAGTATGTTCAGATGGAATAAAATGATAAATAAGATTGAAATGCTCTCGAGTTCAACAAACAAGATGGACGGTTGCTTGTTCCGTTTACTAAAACTATGGCAAAATGCATACCATACGCTCTTTTATGTAATAAATAAAATTTACAGACGATAACAATAAGCTTCAACATACTATAGTGACCGAATCCATAATTTATGAAAATAATTTTTCATAGAGTTCCAACTTTTGACTTACAAAACTATCTGACGTTCTCCTCACAGTATATTAAAGATATGTTCTTTTTATAACTAAGGTCTCCAGATCAATTTGTGCAAATCTCGATTAGTTTTATGTGAACCTGAAATGAAGATAACAGTAAAAATTATCCCCGACGACTTTGAGGGGACTCAAATTGAGACATAGTGAGAACAACCCCCAAGCCTTGGCATTTATCTAC
>NW_020207818.1:0-1426 GCF_001531365.2 Cynara cardunculus var. scolymus | reverse complement strand
GTAGATAAATGCCAAGGCTTGGGGGTTGTTCTCACTATGTCTCAATTTGAGTCCCCTCAAAGTCGTCGGGGATAATTTTTACTGTTATCTTCATTTCAGGTTCACATAAAACTAATCGAGATTTGCACAAATTGATCTGGAGACCTTAGTTATAAAAAGAACATATCTTTAATATACTGTGAGGAGAACGTCAGATAGTTTTGTAAGTCAAAAGTTGGAACTCTATGAAAAATTATTTTCATAAATTATGGATTCGGTCACTATAGTATGTTGAAGCTTATTGTTATCGTCTGTAAATTTTATTTATTACATAAAAGAGCGTATGGTATGCATTTTGCCATAGTTTTAGTAAACGGAACAAGCAACCGTCCATCTTGTTTGTTGAACTCGAGAGCATTTCAATCTTATTTATCATTTTATTCCATCTGAACATACTTTTAGTTATTATTATTTTAACAATTTTATGTATTTATATGAGCGATCAACGGTTGAGGACGGTTAAACGATTAAACTATAACTATATAGAAGTTATAATCGTTAACAAATAAGGTTTGGGAGCAGTTATATCAGAATCAGAGGTAACATCCAAAGCTCTGGTTCCAAAGTCTAAAATTCTAGTTCAATGGTCCAAACTCCGGTTGCTCTATATCAGACTTAGTCAAATATCTTCGGTTTATAACTCTGATTCTATGGACTAGAACTTTGGTTCTACAGTTAAGAGCTCTGATTGCTTTAACTTTTGATCCAGAGTTACAAAATTTCAGCTACAATTAAGAACTTTGGTCAAGAGGGTCAGAGTTCTGATCACACCATCGGAATTATACTTGGTGAAATTCCACTAAAAGGGTGCTTACTTATGACTTAATGGACTTAACGAATTGAACAACTTATTCACACAATCAAAACAGGGTGTTTACTTGTGGCTTATTTACCCAGATGATGACTTGTTCACACAAATAGAAATGTTATGTTGTCCACATTCAACCAAAAAAAAAACATCCATACCCCCTACGCTTTGCTCAAATTTTGGATTTAGTCCATAAAAAATTATTTAGGTTAGTGGTCTTTAAATTTTCATTTTTATAACTCCGATGATCCCTTCATTTAATATCGTTAGTTTGACTACCATAAAGTAATATCATGTGCATTGCATCCGAGGGGCAGAAATGTCCTTTTTTTCCTTCTTCCCCTATCTTGGCGACCAAGTCTAAAAATGTCCTTTTTTTCCTTCTTCCCCTATCTTAGGGACCAAGTCTAAAATTTGGATAAATCATATGGACCACCGATCTAATTCACTCATATATATATTTGTATAAAAAGAGAATTTATTGTACTTTTTTATATTTTTTTTAAAAGATCATGATGTACAATATTCTCTTAAATTTTAATAATTATCCTATATTTAAAAATATTTAACAATTTTACT
>NW_020207817.1:0-1422 GCF_001531365.2 Cynara cardunculus var. scolymus | reverse complement strand
TTTCAAATCCTTTTCAAGCTTGGCAAGCTTTAGTTTGGAAGAATTTTCAAGATTTAAAAACTTGGATTGCTGTTCTTCAAACATTTTGAAAAATCGGTTTCTTTCTTCTGTGAGCAACCTGACTTCCTTTTCACATAATAAAAGCTTTTCTTTAGAATTTTGATGCTCCAAATGAAATTGGTCGAGATTTTCAAGAATCTCTGTGAAGAAATCAAAGGAATCAGAAGAAGAGGAAGTAGATACCTCTTGGTCATTTCTTGCAGAGAAGTCCGTCTCAACATTCGCCATTCCATAGAAGAACTCATCCTCTGTGTTTGAGTCTTCCCATGCGAGAAGACCCTTCTGATCATCCTCGTCAGAGGATTCGTCTGTGACTAGCACACTAGATTGAGCTAGTAGTGACTTCTGTTGATAGAACTCAGCCTTCTTTCTGTAGTAGGATGCGTCTTTCGGACCCTTCTGTGGTGTCCTTGGTCCTTTGGACCAACAATCTGCAGCGTAGTGGCTAGGTTTACCACACTTGAAGCAGCTATCTTTGGGCTCTTCCTTCCTCTGTTCTTCAGCCCTCTGATAGGGCTTCTGCTCCTTCTCTTTCTTCTCAGACCTCTCTCCTTCTATGAAGCTTCTGCGATTGAAGCTTTTGTACTCCTTCCTGTCTCCACCCTTTCTGTATACTCTTGTGATCAATGCAAGAGTCTTTGTTAGCTCTCATTCCTTGAATGTAAAAGTATAGAAAAAGTAAAACAGCAAGTTTTGACAGACTCTGATCTGTCACAGAAGACCACATAGGACAATCAACAGAAGAAAGGGGGAGCTAAACGCCTTTGCCACAGAGTTGTTCAAAAAGATGGACGAGTTGAAAAGCTTGTTCATCTCCCAGCAACAGCCTCAGGATCTTACACCGATTACAAAGGCTCTGAAGGAGCTTTTCGCCACCACCACAGAGTTGAAACTTTCATTGGCGACCCTTCAGAGCTCTGCCATCAAGAAGGACGATCTGACAGAGGCCTTCCAAGCAATGTCCCTCAACCCCTCCTCACTCCAAACACTAAAGAATGAACTTTCAGAGATGGCGGCAAAGTTTGCAGGCGACTTCGTCACAGCGGGCTACACAGACTATTCCTCTTTCCGCAACGAGATCAAGGAAATGTTTTCCTCTGCGGTCACCTATGGCATCCAGTCCAAGTCCTCAACTGCCAACATCAACCACTTGACTACTCGCAGAGAACTGGACGTCATGGTTGATGCTCTAGGGAATACTTTGATCGACCACTTCCCCATGCTCAAAATGGAGCTCTTTTCTTCCAACGACAAAATCCCAGAAGGCTTGACCAAGCTTGCCAAGGAAGGTGAGCTCCTTCGTGCAGAAGTTCTATCCACCGTCTCCAAACTCAAGTGGGCTACAGAGCTTGACGTGATGAA
>NW_020207816.1:0-1427 GCF_001531365.2 Cynara cardunculus var. scolymus | reverse complement strand
TTTAATTGTAGAAGTTTATCTTCCTCTGATTTCTTAAGAGTGCTGATGCGAGTCTTTTCCTTTGCAAGTTTAGCTTTTTCTTCGGTTAGAAGGTCAGTTTCTCTTTTGTAGAAACTTGCTTMTTTTTCCGCTTTTAATCTTTCAGATTTTTCAAAGTCCAATTTTCCTTTTATTTGAGAAAATCCTCTGAAAGTTTTATTACCCTTAACTCTAGCTCTGATGAGGCAGAGTTGGTTTCATTGGAGGTAGACTCACACACCTGATCATCAGAGTTGTGGGCACATTCTGCATTAGACGTGGCCATCAAATAGATGAGTGCTTTGTCTTCATGGTCTGATGAAGAATCAGACACCCAATTTTCTTTTTCAGCCATCAGGCTTCGCTCTCTGGAATTATATTTGTATTCATTTTTGTAATAGTCAGCATCCTTTACCAATCGTCATCTGCATTCTTTGGAAAAATGACCGAGTTTTCCGCACCTAAAGCATCAGAGGTCATTTTTCCTTCCATCCTTGTCTTCATTCCTCTCGTCTCTTTTGTCTTCTCTTCTTTCTTCTCTTTCTTCTCTCCCATCTCTTATGTCTTCCCTCTGATGAAATTTGGATGGCTTCCTCTCATACGATGACTGGTACCTTTCCCTCTTGAACTCTTTTCGTTCATAGGGCTTCTTGATGAACTTTTTCTGGAACTGCTTTGTGATTAAGGCCAAAGATTTGGCAAAAGCTTTAATTTCATCATCTGATTCACAAGTTTCTTCTTCAGATTCTGATTCTACCACCAATGCTTTCTTTTTATGTTCTTTGCTAGAGGTCCTTGATTTTTCCTTTTCATTGGCAGCAAGGGCAAGAGGTCCACCAATGGAAACCWTCTTTTTCATTATGTCATTCTCTTGTGCTGCAAGCGTTCCATACAGATCATGAAGTGACCAACTGTCTATGTCCTGGTTTGCTTGAAGGGACATAGACAGCTGAGTCCATTCATCGCCCAGACTTTTTAGGAATAAAACGTTGTTTTCTTCCTTAGTTCTGGAGATATCGTTTCGACGACATTGATTGATCAATGTGTTAAAACGATCATATGTTTTCTGTATTGGTTCATTAGGAAGGGCCTTGAAATTAGTATATTCGTTGAGACATTGTGCGTTATGATTTTTCCTTGTTTTTGCTCCTCCTTCCAGTTGGCTTGCCAGTTCATTCCATAGTTCCTTGGTTGTGGAACATGCGTCGAGGGATTGGAAGATTTCATTGGGTATGGCCATGATTATCAATTGTTTGGCCTTCTTGTCTGTTTCTACTCTTTCCATGTCGTCTTCATCCCAATTTTTCTCATCCTTGGCCATATAGTAGGCAGGAATTTCAACATTGGTGTTTGTTCCTGGAACTCTTGGGACAAGAGTTTGTGGAATGTAAGGACCCTCCATTACAGAT
>NW_020207815.1:0-1429 GCF_001531365.2 Cynara cardunculus var. scolymus | reverse complement strand
CCTGGAAGTCCGTCATTACTCATCACAACATTATCGGGTTTATAGGACGCCTAAAGTTTAATTGTCCTAATAGAGTGCTCTACAGGACTTAAGTTGACATGATTAAAGAATAAAATGTCATATCTAAAAGTGTTACAATAAGTTTATAGGACGCTTTTGAGCATCGTAACATGTTTTTAAAACATTTTTTAAAGTAAAAAGTTGTATTAGCTATTTTATAGGATATTTTTGACAAATGTCTTGTAAACCTATCTTTTTATAGGACACTCATGTTTATAGAACACTTTTTCAAACAATCCTATAGAATAGCTAATATGACACTATATTTTAAAAAATGTCCTAGAAAACTTATTACGATACCTAAAAACGTAATATAAACTTATTGTAACACTTTTAGATAGAATGTTTTTTTGGGTCCTATAGACTTATGTCCTATAAGCCACTCCATTAGGATATTTCAACACTTTAGGGGTCCTATGTATAAACTCAATTTTGTTGTAGTAACTAAAGGGACGTTCGGTTCATTTTAAGAATAGAGATGGGAGTGAAAATAAATATGATTGAGGATGGATTTGAATATACTCATTGCATTATTTAACATTGTTTTGCATCAAAAATTGAACAGACTTTGATCATAAACAGATTTAGATTATCAAACAGATTGAAGAGCAGTGAACAGATTGGAGAATGGAGATGTAAAAAACCAAACAAAGATGAATAAAATCAAACAGATTGGAGATGCAGAAAATCAAACGAACATTGATAAGATTTCGATTAAAAGTAGTTGATTATTCTATTAAACTAAAACTTTAAACAAAAGAAGTTAGGTTCAAGGATCCAATATTTAACAAAATTGGAACCACAATGGTGATGTCCGTAATTAATTAATTTGTTTAGGGACCCAATTCATAATTTTGATATAACCACACAGACCAAAATATGTACTTTACTCTTAATAAAATATGAATTTCTTAAAGAATAAACTATTCCATCAATTATTGTGACATAAAAGTCATGTACGGTGTTCCGTGTCGATCTACCAAATGGATATATATAATACCAACATGGAATAAATATTTTGTTTTGGTCAATTAAAAAGTTATTATGGAATTTTTTTTGTTATAGGCAATAATGTCACATTATTGATTCTTATGTAGATAAGAAACATCATGGTATTTTTAATAAAGATAATGACGGAGTATTTTGTCATATCAGTAGGCCTCAATGATTATCCTCTATTAGAATGAGTTTATCAATTGATGACTAGTTAATCTTATGGAGTTAAAAAAAACTTTAAGAAACTGTACATGTGAAGTGATTACTTGTAAACTTGAAATTTAAAAGATTATGAATTACTAAGAAGTACGCAATAGGTAATAAGTGGTTCTTACAACTTTTACCGAAAGTTTTATAATATAATATAGACATA
>NW_020207814.1:0-1429 GCF_001531365.2 Cynara cardunculus var. scolymus | reverse complement strand
AGAGCTAGTCAATGCGAAGAGATTCTCATCAAAAGCTCGGAAATTTGTGTCATTTCAGAGATTTCTACAATTATTCATTAGGGCCATGATGAATGCAAATGAAGATATTCCAGCCAGGCCAAACGCTGAAAAAGGGCCTACATTTGTCATGACCAGAATAAGGCAGCATACTGAAGTTGAAGATCTGGATTCAATAATGCTAGTACCACAAGAACTGATTGCCCTAGGTGATCAGACTTCTCAGTGCGTAATAGACTATAGGAGAGTGATAGATGCAATAGTTCAACCAGAACCGGTTGAACTTGCCCACGAATCACCCCATGCCTTAGCTGTGAGAGAGCGATTAGTATTAGAAGAGAGTGTTCAGGAACAGCGGTTACCTGAACAGGGAACTAAACTGAGAGAAAAAGAATCTGAGAGGGGTGAACAGGCGGGGGGAGCGTCTGATCAACAAAGCACTCCAACTGTCAGTACTTCCTCAACTTCAAGTTCGGAAGCTACTGAATCTAATTATGGGGCAGATTCTGGTAATGGTCAAGATGATGATCAGGATGATGATAATGATGAATCTGAAGATCGTGATCAATCCATTCCAGCTCAAAATATTGCAGTTGGCACCATTGTTGATGACATTGACGATATATTTTCTGAGTATTCTGCTCAGCAACCTTGTCCAACCTTGCAGTCTTTGTCTTTCAACGTTGAGGAATGTGAGGAATACGATCGCATACTTCAAGAAATACCAGATGATGGAGGAGATGAGGGAGTTAATTGTGATAACCAGATCTTGGTTATTACCCAAGGTAAATTAATACGTGAATATTTTGACTAAATGATTACGTGATTGCATGATAATTTGATACGTGCTGGTATGAGAATTTGTGAATTTAAAATATAAATATATATATATATATATTTGATGCACAAATGAGCTATGCATGATGTATATGGATATATATTATATGTATGTATGCATGAATGTGCAAGGAGTGTGTGTGTATGCATGTATATGTGCATGCATGAGGTGGCAAATGAGGGAGAAGGCGGTAGCCGACCTTTCCCCATTTGCTAAGCATAAAAAGGGGGGCTACCCCTTCATTTGACTCTTCTTGCCATTTTGAGAAGAATTTGAGAGAGTTATAAAAAGTGTTGTCCGGTTTATTAAGAGAAGGTGATTGCAAGTTGATTTTCAAGTGTCAAGCTTCAAGAAGGATTGATTCTAGTGTTTTAGGTTTCAAAAGCTTTAAAAGGTGAGTGGTTCTAAATCTTTTACATAAAAATATTTTACTGGTTTTGAATCCTTATTTCGTACTCTTTGTTTCCTTTGAAAAGAAACCTTGCTAAATATTTGCTTAAGTGTTTGTCCGGATAAAGCTTGGCCGGATAAGGGGTTTAAACCGGATAAGCCTTGTGAGGTTTAGTGACCGGA
>NW_020207813.1:0-1428 GCF_001531365.2 Cynara cardunculus var. scolymus | reverse complement strand
AGAAGAAATACATAGATTGGGGAGTGAATAACACAATACACATTAATATAAGAGAAAGAACCGAGAAGAAATACATAGATTGGGGAGTGAATAACACAATCCTAACCTTTTTGYGGCCAACAGCGAGCGGATCGTTTAAATTCTCAAAACCCAACCCGTCTCTAGATCATTAAACACCTGCAAATGATATTGYTTYTTTTCTTAAATTCACTTCGTATCTTCTGAAGGGAATTTTGTTTTGTTTGTTCCATGTGTGTGTTTGTGTATTTGCATACCCAAAAGCTACGGTTGTAGGGTTATAATTAAAGGAGGATATCTTATGATTTAGAATTTCCTCAAGTCGTGAGAGGGGGGGTGTGAAGATATGCTTCGGCTGCCAATCAGAATAAACTTTCTATGATCCMTAAACATCAAGTAGAAATTGAAATCTAAACTCTTCACCTAAATGATTAGTTTGTGATTTTAGTGGTTGATGATGCTACACTACTTAACATGGACAKCCTTGAGTTTTTGACAGCCTTGGTTTTGGACAACTTTGAGTTTTKGACAAATTAGGATGTGAAAAACATGAATGAAGATTGTTTGTGTGAAAGAGAACCAAGTGAACATTGTATAAAGTAATTCCATGTTTTAGTAGTCTTTTCTGTTTTTGTTGTTTAATAAACTTGAACATGTTGTCTAAGTTGTTTATCATGAATGTAAATATGTTCTATTTTCCAGTTTCCAAGWGAACATATGTTACAACTTGATTCAATGAATGCCTAGATGCATACAACCTTTTAAGGAGATACAATGAACATTTAAATAAGATTAGATGGCTTGAGTTGGGTGACATCAAGATAAGTAATTTGAGATCAAATGCAAATGAGCTACCTTCTTCAAATGTTAGCATGTGATCAATCTGCAAATGAGCAAACAAAACTTTGCAATCTAGAAATCAAGAAAGAACAAAACTTTGCAATCAATCTTGAAGACAAACTAAATCTAACAAAACTGATGTGTAAGTCAAAATGACAAAAGACGTGTAAGTCAACAACAAAAGATGTGYAAGTCAAAATGGATTACCTGGACCGGGCAATGGATCACCTTGAATCGAGTCTCGAGTCTTGAATATGGAAATCAAGTAAGAAAAAAACTTTGCGGTGTTAATAACAAAGTATACGGTAGTAATAACYAACACATTTTATGGTTTGAGATACCCATTTTTTGGTGTGTGTCCAAAAATAGGTAGTAATAACTAATACAGCTACTTCAATTTCAGCAACTTGATCACTGCAAACTGTTAAGTTTTCTTGATGAAAGCAATTAGTTGGTTTCTAATTCTCTCTCTTCAAAACATAACCACGGGGCCGTTTACTAATAGGATGGGGTATAATAGATTCTGCTACCATATATCCTAATAGATTCTGTAAAGCTATGGGGTAAGCT
>NW_020207812.1:0-1429 GCF_001531365.2 Cynara cardunculus var. scolymus | reverse complement strand
ATAAAGCGTCTACCCCCAAGAATAGGTTGTTATGGAGGCTCATATCCACCTCCATACTACTCTCCAACCTCAACAACTTGTTATATTAATATTAGCGGAAGAAGTGACTCATAACGCTTCAATATCACAACTTTGATTGAAATCTGAACTCTTCTTACTAACTCTGGACAGATTCTGAAACCAAGTGTGGACTAACATAACTTTGGAACATCACTAAACATGACAGCAAACAGATTCAAATATGTATCCCACACGAACCATAATTCTAGAATTCGAATACAACAGCAAATTAACTGAAGTCTGGCAACATAGGACTGCTGTCAATAATTAAAATCTTGAGCTGTTGTCGAGTGAAACCAAAATCTGTTTGTACTCGAAATCAAATCCGTATCAATATCTCCAAATTTCTGGATTAACATGATTGCGAAATCATCTTTGATTGAAATCTGTAGATACAGAATTGTTGTCCGAATTTGGAATGTACAACAAATCTGAAACAGAAAATTTGTATTGAACTTCTGTTTCTGCATTAACAACCCTGGATCGAATCTGTTTGTGCACACATACTACATTGACAGCAACAATAACCATTCCTGTCTCAGCTATGAACAGAAACCATTCTTGTCTTAGCTTCCACTCACTAAATGGAGCTGAAAACCATATAGAACAAAATGAATTGCCAAGTTACTGTGAAGAAGTATAGGCATCTGGTCTCTTTTTTATCTAGTTCTTTTTTTGGTTTTTTTTGGGGGGGGGGGGGGGGGGGTAAATCTGAGGAGTTAATCCAAGTGTAAGGAATATTTCTCTTGTCTATGAACATTCTTGATAATCTTGTGTTTTCTATGACTAATCTTTTTTTACTTCTATATCTATTATTTCACAACCTCTGTGAGTTATGTAATCTATATCTATACTATATTATTAAGCAAATTTAGTAAAAGTCTTAAAATTATAAATGACCAAGATACCCTTATCTATGCTACCTTATAAAGCAAATTTTATAAAAGTCTTAAAAACAACTTTCAATACATAAGGTACTACATTTCAATGCATAAACTCTTAAAATCTTGAAATCTTGATTACAATACTACCAGCACAAAGGACAACTTCTTTATGCACACTACTCTCAAAATATATCTTCCCAAGACACACTCCCCTTGCTTCATTCAGACTTCACGCTCCCCTTTCTCTATCGACCATCGCTCATCATGATTTCGTTTATGTTTCTCCCCATTTCTCAAGGTGACGATTCAAAGTTCTCCCTCAATCGCTCTCGATCTCTCGCTCTCGCTTTGCATCTCTCGCTCCCGCTTTGCATCTCTCGCTCTCGCTCCTGGTACGATTCTCTAATACGAGCTGTAAATTTTTGGCTATTGCTTCTTGATTTTATTCATGGTTGCTTTGGGTTTTAGGGTTTGAAGCAATACAA
>NW_020207811.1:0-1429 GCF_001531365.2 Cynara cardunculus var. scolymus | reverse complement strand
TTATGACGACATTCTCTGTTTTCTATGAGCGATGCTTTGAGAATCACAAAATGACCTGTCATTATGCTACCTCATTAAATGCCATCCAATCGTGGATGAGAACATGACACATTATTCATCATGACCACTTTTTGAACCGTCGTCTTTTCTCTCTCTCATATTTATTCTCTCTCTACTCTTACTTATAAATATGAGATTTTCTCTTCACTTTTCTCTTTATGCTTTCAAAAATCTTTAGACGAACCTCTGCTAATATTTTTCCAAAGCAAGAACTCTCTTCAAACCCTCCTTATTCGACCTTTCCTCTTCACATTCACAAAGGTCAGAATCTTCTTTTCTTCTTCTTCTTCTTCGTTATAAGAAATCTGTTTAATCTTATTAAGAACTTTGTTCTCTTAATGCATTAAACTATAAAGATTGTTAATCATTTCCTTCTTGATTAATAAATATATTACTTTTATACACATTCTACTTGAAAAACCCTAATTTTTTATGGTTTTTTAAAAGAAATTTTTCCTTGTTTAAAAACTTTTTATACTCTTTAACCATACATTTTTGGTACATTTCTAACCCTTTATATTTTCCTGTTTATGTCATTTCTTGAAGAAAATACAGATGGCTGCCAAGAACGTCAACTTCAACATTGACGAGATCTCTATCAAGGCTAACAACCACATTGCCTTGCTAGAGATTCCCTCCACCAGAGCCTTCTACCAAGAGGCGGCGGACTTCCTCAAACAGTCGTCACTTGGATACGCTCTCAACCATGAGCCTCTCATGGTCAAGGAACTTCTCCAGCAGTTCTGGTACATTGCTGAGGTGGTCGAGGTCCAAGACGAAGCTGGACGTACTATAGAGCAAATCCACTTCACCTTCAACCGTATGAAAGTGAATTTTGGGGTTTCTACACTCTGCTTAGCTCTCTGTCTTCCAAGGGGTCCCTTCGACAGCGAACCATCCACCATCGAGATCATTTCCTTCCTCGATGCCATTGGCTACCAGTGGCCAATGAAGAAGGACTCCTACGCTCCTCTCAAATCCCTCACGAAGATTGAGAAAAACAGGATGTCAACTGTCTGGCAATACCTGTTTTCTCACTTCATTCTGTGCATAGGTGGAAAAACTGGCGTTCAGGACCAGGCCTCCAGGATTGCCTTAATCATAGGTGTTTCTACGATTCAGCGACGCAATATAAATTATGGAAGCTGTAGGTATTATTGTAGGTCAATCTATTGGAGAACCGGGCACTCGCGATGGAATATACTATTGTGGTAGTCGAAACGGCGGATTCCCCTGGCGGTCATTTTCGATGACCTGGTGCTGAAGCTGAAGAAGCGCCAGGGAGAAAAGATGGTGCCTTACACCAGGTTTCTTTCAATGGTATTGACTAAAATCTTTAAAAGTCTTTACCCCAAAGAAGGAAACCTTC
>NW_020207810.1:0-1426 GCF_001531365.2 Cynara cardunculus var. scolymus | reverse complement strand
GGCTCAAATCCATTGGCCCAATTAGTTATACAAAGCTGAATTGGGCAATGGAACCATCAATCAAAAAAAAAAATATATATATATATATATATATATATATAGGGGCCTAATCAAATGATAACTAAATAGTTTGTGGTAACTGTGAGGTCCATCTCAACCACAAATCAACGGTAGTTTGAGTTAAAATTATAATTAGAGGGCATATTAAGTATTTTTAAAAAACTCTTCTCTCCTCTCTCATCTCTCCGACCTCCAATCTCCGGCCTCTGGAGAAATCGGTATCACAGTATATCATAATGGGTATCACATTGTGTATTACAATGGGTATCACATTGTGTATCTTTGTTTTTAATGTTTGAGTTGGTATCATAGTTGGTATCACAGTGGTGTCACAATATATCACAATGGATATCACATTGTGTATCTTTGTGATTACTTGGTACCTGCCGGATTAATGTTCATCGGAGGCCGAAGATTGGATGTCGGAGAGATAAGAGAGGAGAGAGGAGAAAGGATAGATGAGTTTTTTAAAATACCTAAAATGTCCTCTAATTATAATTTTAACTCAAACTACCATAATTATTAATTTTCTAATTTATCCGTTGATTTATGGTTGAGATTGGATCTCACAGTTACCACAAACTAATCAGTTCTCCATTGAATGGACCCCTATACATATACATATATATATATATATGTATATATATATATATTAAAGGAGCAATCAAGGGTGAATGATGTGACATAATGTGGTTTGAGAATTTCTCAAATCTTGGATTATGGTTTAAGTTGGTTGTCTCAGATTGATGGAGACAAAAATGCTTGACAAATATTAGTGATTATATAAAAGGAAGAGATGATGAATTGAAATGTGAAATGTTTTGGTTGGTTAGATGTAAATTTTAACCATCATTCTTTTCCAAAGTCAATCATTAACATATATATATAGGAGCAACCAAGAGTGAATGATGTGGCACAGTGGGATTTGAGAATTTCTCAAATCTTGGATTGTGGTTTAAATTGGTTGTCCTAGATTGATGGAGAGAAGAATGTTTGACAAATATTAGTGATTATATAAAAGGAAGAGATGATGGATTGAAATGTGAAATGCTTTGTTTGGTTAGATGTAAATTTTAACCACCATTTTTTTTCCAAAAATAATATTTGTTTACAAATATATAGTTGGCTTAATTCGGCCAAATCGGTTTTTAAAAAAAGAGTTAGTATATAGGATGAGATAGATAATTTAACAATCTTGGATTGTGGTTTAAGTTGGTCGTCATTCCTGTTAGGACTGAAATTCAGTGTTAAATTGTATTCGTTTTGAAAGTTAATTTTGTCTATAATTGTAATAGACATCGTGTTTGACTTTTCTGTTATGTTTGACTTTGACTTTCAAGGGTTCAAGTTTGACCCTATATATAGA
>NW_020207809.1:0-1429 GCF_001531365.2 Cynara cardunculus var. scolymus | reverse complement strand
CTGATAATCTTGATTACAAATCTGCTAATGACTTCGTTAATGACAATTACAAAGGGAAATACTATTTATACTAAGAATAGTAAAACTACACTATTACAAAATAAAGCTATTCTAATGAGAAACTTGAATACAACTTTAAAGCTCTAACTTGAACCCAACAGTAGATATCTTCTAAATATGGCTCTCGGATTCTTGCTCGATCATAACCAGGAAAATTTGCTCTGATATGGAATGGCACATAATTTTTGGTGAAAATTTCAGTAAGATTAACTTCTTCTCTTTGAGCAGGAATGTCTGACACATCAGGTACATCTGTAGTGGAAGATTCTGGAACAGACTGACGGTCTTCTTGAACAGGAAAAACTGGATCTTCATCATCTATATCAGCTTCAAAATCAAAGTAGATCACAGTCGACTCGTCAATGTTGTCAATGTCTTCTCCAAAATCTTGCTCTCTACCCAGAGTAGTAGAGAACACATCGTTGAAACCTACATTGGCAGACAAGTCCAATAACATCCTTGTTCCTACTATGGAATGCACTGGCTTTTCAACCATTGGCTCGATCGTAGGACTTGTCTCCATTTCTTCATCTTCAATCACAATGGCCTCAATTGTTCTTTCCCGAATAGATTCCGGGCAGAAGCTTCAGCAAAAACATCTTGAGTTGATGGCTCCTCTCCAACCCTTGCAGCTTGCTCAGATGTCTCGGCCAATCTCTCTCTTTCTGTTGGACCTGTAAATTCAGCTTCGATATCGATCTAATACTCTGAATGAACTGTAAGACGATTAAAGTGCAGCAGAAACAATATTTAGAATAGAACAGAGTAAAATAAACCAAGAACACACAGTTAAGATGAGGAAGAAGATGAACACAGGAGAATTGCTTCAAAGGTTTTTCAATTCATTCAATAAAAAATAAGACGATTATAATTCGGAAGCACACCGATTACAAAGGCCTTAGATGCTATATATACTAGTTCCTAACGACCTTACTGACAAGATCTAGAAGGGTGAAATCATCTAAGCCGTCCAAATAACGTCAATTAAGTCCTAGTCACGTGAGAAGCACATGCAGCTTATAATCATTGAAAAAAACAGTTGGAAGAGGATCTTCACAGAAGACGAAATCCGCAGACCCTCTGTGAGCCATCTCAGAGGCTCTTCTGTAATTGACTTGCTTGTTCTTATTGACAGATGACCATTTTCCAGAACCTCTGTGAGAGACATCAGAGTTTCTATTACACTTTGCTCGAATATAAGGCTTCTGTCGTTAGTCCTCTGTTGTCTTCTGTGGAAGATATGCTTCTGTCAAGACTTACAGAATACTTTTTCATACTTTTACAAGAAGTGAATAATGAAGCTAACAATCTCCCCCTAAGTATGAAAAAGTAAATTTGGACAAATGGGTGCAAGAAATGACTAATGAAA
>NW_020207808.1:0-1430 GCF_001531365.2 Cynara cardunculus var. scolymus | reverse complement strand
CGGGGGATACTTGGTTTACAGAGATGTATGAAATCAGACACTCGTGGATTCCTGCATATTATAAGGACACGCCGATGTCTGGACTAATGAAAACAACCTCAAGATCCGAGAGTTCGAATGCGTATATCAACATATACGAATCGTACTGGTTTGATTTGGTCCAATTTCTTAATAATTACGATGTAGCTATAGAGAAACAAAGATACAGACAATCTGTTCAGGAGACATTGACGAGAACTACTAATCCCAAGTTTATTACTCCATTGCGTTTAGAAAGTCATGCATCAAGCATATACAGTCGGAACGTGTTTTTTGACATCCAAAAGGAAATAAAGAAGGCTGTTTGGTTTTGTGCTATTGAGACCGTCGAATGCCATGATGATTTCAAGTCGTTCTTGATAAGCCACAAGGCCAAGAAATCAGCTGACAACATCAAGTATYTGGTATCCCATTCCTAATGAACAACACAATTGTTTATACGATCCTTATTTTTTTATTGACTGATGTTGGTAACTTCTTTTATGACAGGTGGGCCGTAACTACTCAACAAACACGGTCGAATGCGATTGTAACCTATTTACACGTAATGGGTATCTATGTCGTCACGCGTTCAAGGTAYTAATAAATGACGAAGTTGAATGCATACCGGAAAAATACGTACTACGTCGATGGAAACGAGAGTTAGTTCCAGTACAGATACAGTCCGCAAGAGTTCGTTATGGGGAGGTCAACGCCGAGAAAGAAAAGTCTATAAATGATTTGTATTCCAAGATGGACGACATAATAAGCATCTCACGCAATGACCAATCTATATTAGATAGATTGGGGCGTAACCTCGACAAATTCATGGTTGATATAGAGAAGGAAGTTCCATACGAAGACCCATCCCAACAAAAGTTGGATGCGATAAGAGATCATSTAGGTGTTTCCATACCTGATGAGGCTGACATCCTACCACCATCTGGAATAAGGAACAAAGGTTGTGGAACTGGCAAGAGGCTTGTAAGTGTATCTGAGAAATTGCAAACTAATTGCAAAAAGACTAAACGAAAATGTGCAACGTGTGGACAACGTAGTGGTCATGACTCACGTAATTGCCCAGACTTGATAGATTAGTTAGATGTCAAGTATTTAGAATTATTATCGTTTCGTTCTAATAGTTCGGCGTCATCGAAACATATGGTTTATGTGGCTTTTATCTTTTAAACAGCTTGAACTTGATTTTCAGTGTTTTGCTTGGATCAGTAGTTGATGCTATTTGTTAGTGCCATTAGTGTTATTGATACGTTCTGTACATTTTGTATTGTGTTTTTTATATATCTTATAYGTTATGAACCTTACTGGAACGTTCATCTTAAGTAGAAAACATACGAACAACAGACTACATGAACACAGTACACACTAGAAGGCTATTGGGTAGCCGGTTCATA
>NW_020207807.1:0-1422 GCF_001531365.2 Cynara cardunculus var. scolymus | reverse complement strand
ATTTGTGCCATTTGGAGGAGGACCACGCATGTGTCCTGGAAAAGAATACGCTCGACTAGAAATACTTGTGTTCATGCATCATCTCGTGAGAAAGTTCAAGTGGGAGAAAATGATTCCCGATGAACAAATTGTCGTCAACCCGATGCCTAGCCCAGCGAAGGGTCTTCCTATTCGTCTTTACCCATATAAAGCTTGAAGATGGTGTCATTCATTCAAAAAAAATTGTGTTTGTGTTTCGTATATCTAATCACATGAAGAAAATGGGTTTAAAAATTGCAAAAATGGGATCTCAATATTTAAATTGTACCATTTTCTCATGTAATTTTCCTCTTGTTCAAGATTTAATGAGTTTGTTCCCTTTTTCTTGTTCTGTGATTTGATTAATATTGTATTCTTTTAAATTACTCATACAACAAACTTACTAGACATATATGATTCTAGGCTCTTTTTTCATACTGTTGAGACTTTTAGTGTAATATAAAGACCGTGAGTTTAAAGCTCATGCTTCTATAGTACGATGGATCTAAATGACTGAGGAAAAAAGATCAATGTTTTTGGGGATACTAATTAATCGTGCAAATACTGGGTAAGAGGATACTTGTACGTTATGGAAGTACATTAACAAATCATAACTTAAACCTTGTTGGTCCTTAGGCCAAATAATATGGCAATAACATAGTAGGGAGGTAAATACAATGTTTTTCAAAGTTTTAGTATTCTTTTATTAAAACAAACGGTCTTCACAAAACATGAGAGAGATATAGAAAATAAACTAAAATCACAAATGATCAACAACCTATAACTATCTCTCTCAAATAACAGATGTATTCTCTCTTGATCACTCATTACAATGAACTAATTCAATTGTTAATATATATATATATATATATATATATATATTCAATTAAGAAAACTGAACTTGCACTAAGACAATAATTGATTAGCTGATGAACTTGAGTCTTTGAAGAATGGAAAAATATTMTCTGTTAAGCTCTTATTTTGTGTGATGATCTTCAAAAAGTCACATGGTATTTATAGACAACATCCTCTCCAATAAGACAAAAAAACATGATGTTAAAGTATGGATAGGATATTTTATATTTGAATTCACAACACTCTTCATCCAGTTAAGTGCCACATGTCTACTCCTTGTAGTTGTTACGACCATAATGCAGCTACTACAAAGTATGCCATATTAAAAGTAAACAATACAGGATTAAATGTTGAGTAAGCTAGGTGTCCTTTTTGGGTTGACAAAAAAGGAAAAAACACTTTTGAGTTGGTATGTCAGATTATACCTCTGTCTTTGTTATCCCTTATGGGGACACATATCTTTAGCAAGAACATCATAAAGTGGTAATCCATCAGTTGGTGAAACCTTAAGCAAAAACATCTTCAGTTTGTAGAAGAAGGGGGGGGGGG
>NW_020207806.1:0-1430 GCF_001531365.2 Cynara cardunculus var. scolymus | reverse complement strand
GCTAAACTAGATTCAAAATTGATACTCAAAATTCAGCAACAATTTGAGCATAAACCTTGAAGAAGGCTGTCGAAACACACAGCTAGTGTGTGTGTGTGTGTGTGTGTGTATGTGTGAGAGAGAGAGATGGAGAAAGAGAGGGGAGGGAGCGCTGGTATCCGTTTGTTGAATCAACAAACTACTGTGTGCGAAGGCCGGTTTGATTCTGTTTTACACTAATTTTCAAATAACACCTTGCTCTTTTGAATAATTACATTACTTACCCCTATTTAAATATAGCAAATTTTATTAAAACGTTCATTTGGATTCATAAGTAAATTTTGTAAACAATTTAGGGAATTTTTTTTCTATTAACCTGGATATTCAACCCGTTATTTGATCCGACTAATCTCAGGGCGATCACCTGTTTTGTAGATAGCCCGAAGTCATCGCATTTGAATCTCTGTAACCACAAGAAGATTTTTATTCCTCATTGGATTTGAACCTGAAACCTCCTGTTACTTTTGACCTTTGGAGCCAAGTTCAAACCAATCAGACACCACCCTTGTGGTTAACAATTTAGAGAATTGATGTTCTTTTAGAACTAATTCAAAACATTTTCAACTAATTTTTTTTTATGATTATTATAATTTAAAATCTCTAAAAAATATTTAACTTGTATGAATTTTTTGTTTTAAAGATTTCAACAGTAATTATATTATTAAAATTTACTATAGTTTTATCATATCCCAATAGGCAAATGATCACATAAAAGAAAAGTTAAGATGAAAAACGTAAGAAAAAATCTGAACCCTTGTTCACCTTTAATTTCAAACCCACCTATGAATCACATTTGATACAGGGATTGATCCAATCACGTTTAATACATGAATTGATCTGATACATCTCATCCTAATGTGCATCCAATGAAACAATTCATAACAAATGATATGGAATGAGACCAAACAAATAAATAGGACCAGCAACCAACTATACCCTAGACCCCATCATTCTAGACATGCATCTGTAAAACAAGAACATCCCACAGATGAACCCAAATATGGTTTAGAAATTACAGTTTTCGTCCCTATGTTTTGTAATTTATTGTAATTTTCGTCCTAATCTTTTTTGTTTGGTCGCTATGGATTACAATTTCTTTACCGTTTTTGCACCTTGTACTTAAAGGTAGAAATTAGTCCAAAGAGAAAAATACGATAAATTACAAACCATAGAGACCAAAATAACAATTTCTACACCATAAGGACGAAAATCAAAATTATTAAAAAACCACAGGGACGAAAATCGTAATTCACTCTATAAAACATCGACATTTTCTTTAAAGGAAAAATAAAATCCGAGTTTGTTTGATTTGGTTTATATTGAGTTTGTTTGATTTGGTTTAATAACACGATTCATCTTAAGGATGTGGATCATAAGCTTGTTAGTCGATA
>NW_020207804.1:0-1429 GCF_001531365.2 Cynara cardunculus var. scolymus | reverse complement strand
CTCATCTCAACCATTCAATTTTTAATCAATTAATTGTTTCCTAATATAAAGTATTAATCATAATTAATAAACTCTATTCATATTCCATAAATATTCAAACCATAATAAATGAACTTCAATCATTTTTATAAATATCTCAATTAATTGGGTTGCAAAAATTATATAAATACACAATGTTGTAAAAAAAATATACCCTATATATGTATATATAATAGGTTTGTAGGTGAAGATTCCGCTTGTAAAATTTAGGAGGGTATTAAACAACAAAGTGCAAGGGCATTTTTGGTATTAAAGAAAATAGTGCAGGGGCATTTTTGTCAGTTGTCAGATGGTTTATGGTTGGTGTACTCGCAGAAACTTGTGAAAATGACACATTTAGCCTTCACAGGCTTTGTTTTAGTGAAAGTTGACCCAATTTGGTCAACTAGGGGTGCTTTCGTCATTTTCAGAAAAGAGCCTGAGTTTGTAATGATGACGAATGAATGGGAACAAAATTAAGAAGAAGCTTTACTATAAGTTTGGTCCTTGTAGTTTCTCAAAAACAATTTTTTTTTTTCTTTATATTTTTTAAATTACAAGATAACCATCGTGGTTTTAAAAACATTTAAATTTACTCATTTCCTTTAACGACAGTTAAAAAAATTCATTTTAAATAAAGAGAATTTTAGTCATTTTATTGATTTTTTTTGTTTTTTACCCAGTCAAATTTGTTTTCATGATTTTGGTCATGAGGAATTTAACAGGGTAAAACACAAAAAATCGATAAATGAACGAAAAAACTCCTCCTTTATAAATTCTTTTAGCGGCCATTAGGGTGCGTTTGGTACGCTGGACAGAGTGGGACAGGACAAAACATAACAGATTTGTCCTACGTTTGGCGTGGCTGAATATGGAACTAACTAGAACTAACTTGGACAAACCTTGGACACGCGTGTTCCACCTACACCCCTGGAACTAAGTGGAGTTCAAATCTTTTTCCCTCTTTACCCCTTTTCTCACCCGGCTGGATAAAGAACCCTCGCCTCCATCGCCTCCATCTCCATCGCTGTCCTGTCCATCGACGGCGACATCTGTTGACGCCGAGCTCCAATCGACGTCCGGCGAGCTCCAATCGACGGACGGCGAGCTCCCCATCGACGGCGACATCATCGCGACTGTTGCTTCTCTTCTCTCCATAACCCTTTTCATCGCCTCAAATCCCTAATCGCGACTGTTCCCTAATCCGTTCTCTGTAAATCGGTGGAAATCGAGGATTGAGAATCGTGTATATATATATATATATAGTTACTTCTGGTGCTTATGTAAATTAGTAGAAATCGACGGCGACATCATCGCGATTGGGTTCTGCTGTCTTGCATCTTGTATTAATTTTGGTTGTATCTTTCGATTTCGATTGGGTTCTTCGATTTTCGATTGGGTTCTGCTGTCT
>NW_020207803.1:0-1432 GCF_001531365.2 Cynara cardunculus var. scolymus | reverse complement strand
ATATATATATATATATATATTCATGATGAATACTATATTAATGATAAATGCCATAGTGTTGTATGAATACTAAAGATTTGTTGAATATATGTGAAAATACATAACTATTCATGATAAATGTCATATTAATGTATGAATATCAAAGAGTTGTTTTAAACATATGAACATGTATAAATATTCATAATAAATATTATACAGAAATGTTATTTGACCTAAACACAAAAAAAAACTATATCAAGGTGGATGTCAAATCGAAAGGAATAAATCAATTTTTGATGTATTATTTGATTAAAATATTAACTATTTGAAGATAATTTAATTTAAAAATTAAGGGGGTAAGTTTTTTGATTAAAAAAGAAAATAAAAAGTCAAAAATAGTAGGCACATGATCGAACTTCTATTTTTCCCCTAATCACTTCTCAATTAAACATTTTATGTTTTAACCATTGATTAATTATCTAGATCTTAATCAATGGCCGAGATTAGTCCCGATGTTAAAAAGACAAGTTTTTAATTACACCCATCACTCTCTCTCTCTCTCTCTCTGTATATATATATATATATATATATATATATTTATGTGTGTGTATATGTACATATGTTTGTATACATCATGTTAGTAATCATGTCTATATTAAAATTTTGGTAACATATATGACATCAGAATAAACAATAGAATAGAACCAAAGGGTCTTTGGCTTAGCGGTATCGTAGCCTTTGGCCTTCTAGGAGGTCAAGAGTTCAAACCTCACCATAGGTGAGGAGGGTGTGTGACTTTATTTGTTTCATTTGCCGTATATAAATATTATATACTTAAAAATAATAATAAACAATAGAAAAACTAACATATATAGGCAAAGCTATTAACTAAGGGAGATATATAGTATGCTTATATTATATGTTATGCATCTTGACATCATATTCAATATCGGGAAGGAATAAAGTTTCCTTTTGATGATAGTAAATATAAACATAAATAAGTTGAGTGAATTGCTATATATATGTTGGCTAAAGAAGTTTAAGTTATTTATGTTCTTGAAGAATGTAAGCTAGAAGTAGTTCATTCCAGACATCTGGGACACCAGGAAGACACCAATGTGTACAATCTGCATAACTTGAGGGATTCGATAGTTGTGTTGTTGTTAAAGGAGAATTATGCATCCTATGAATCGAAGGGTGTGCATCTTTCCTGTATTGTGTGAGTTGTGTAACGTTCACCATTTGCACAGTCACCCCTTTTGATTTCAACTTGTTTAACGATGATTCCAATATTCTCATCATTTTTGAATCAGATCCGCTCTCCCAAAACTTATCTTTCATTATTGGATATGTTTCATTAAAGCAATTCTGCCCTCCTTTCATACCCCATTCTTTGCCCCTGAACATAAGTTTACAGTAATTATCAAAATGATATATATATATATATATATAT
>NW_020207802.1:0-1379 GCF_001531365.2 Cynara cardunculus var. scolymus | reverse complement strand
AAAAGAATTACTCCACTCATGATCTTGAGTTGGCGGCTGTGGTCTTTGCTCTGAAGCTGTGGCGACATTATCTTTATGGCACCAAATGTCAACTCTATACTGATCATAAGAGTTTGAAGTATTTGTTCGATCAACAGACACTTAACATGCGACAACAACGTGCCATGGAGCATATTAAAGACTACGATTGTGAAATACTTTATCATTCAGGTAAAGCCAATGTAGTGGTGGACGCATTAAGTCGAAAAGCACATGGTGGATCTTTGTGCTATGTTATCACCCACAGGACGGGAAGATCGACTTTATTTGATGATTTACAGAAGTGGCAACTTGAGGCTTTGAAGCCTGAGCATATTAAGCCAGAACGAATGGTAAGCTATGTTAATTTGTTATCTGAGGACAATCGCGGTCTTAAGGTCTTTAAGAACCGAATCTGGGTCCCTAGGCTTGGTGGATTGCGAGAAGAAGTTCTGACGGAGGCACATAGATCAAGATTATCTATCCACCCAGGAAGTACTAAGATGTACCATGACTTACGCATAGATTATTGGTGGCCGGGAATGAAAACGGACATCAGACGTTACGTTGAAAAATGTATCACATGCCTGAAAGTAAAAACAGAACACCAGAAGCCATATGGAAGTCTTCAACCTCTTGAGATCCCCGTGTGGAAATGGGAAGAGTTAACTATGGATTTGGTCACCAAACTGCCAAAGACTTCTCGGCAGTATGATAGTATATGGGTTATCGTTGATAGGCTGACTAAATCAACACTATTCCTTCCAGTCCGGGAATCGTACTCCATGGAACGTTGGGCTCAGTTGTATGTAGATGAAGTTGTAGCTCGACATGGAGTGCTTGTGAAAGTTGTCTCTGATCGCGACTCTAGATTTACTTCTAACTTCTGGACCGGTTTTCAACGTGAGTTGGGTACACGACATGTGTTCAGCACGGCTTATCATTCTCAAATCGATGGTCAATCTGAACGTACCATTCAGACGCTTGAGGATATGTTACGAGCATGCGTTCTGAAATTCGGTGGTAACTGGGATACTCATTTGCCCTTAATTGAGTTCTCTTATAATAACAGTTATCATTCGACAATCGGCATGGCTCGTTTCGAAGCTTTGTATGGACGTAAGTGTCGTACGCCTTTTTGTTGGAGGGAAACTGGAGAGAAAGTGTTGACGGGGCCTGAACTTGTGCAAATCACAAGTGATAAAATTCAAGTGATTAGGGAGAGAATGAAAGCGGCCCAGGATCGACAAAAGTCCTACGCGGATCGTCGTAGAAGGCCGATCGAGTTCTCGGTCGGTGATCTAGTAATGCTGAAGGTTTCCCCGTGGCGTGGTGTGCTCCGATTTAGAAAGCAAGGGAAA
>NW_020207801.1:0-1427 GCF_001531365.2 Cynara cardunculus var. scolymus | reverse complement strand
AATAATTAAAAAAAACATTTTTGTCTTTTTAAGCATTTAATTTGTAAAGTTTTTTTTTTTTTTTTAATTTGGAGATATTTATTTTTCTTGGAAATTGATTTTATATATTTTAAAGAATTAATTAGAGATGCTCTTAAAATATGACGTGTTTAAATGTCAATTTTGCCCATTGTCGTTTTTAAAAGATACAATAAAAAAAAGAGTTTTTAGGACACTTTTGAATAAATTTTGTTAATATGATATCTTGTATTAAAAATGTTATAAAAAACTTGTTAAGATGTCTAAAAACGTCATATCAAGTTATTACAACGCCTTTAAATATGACTTTTTATATTTTGTTCCTAAAAGTTAAGTCTTATAAAACGGTCTATAGGGCATTTAGAAATTGATGACTTCCTATAAACCCAATTTGTTGTAATGAGTAGAAGTTCAAATAAGAAGGCTAAATATTGTGAGAAGATAAAAAGGGATTATTCATATGTGAATCATCAAAAAATTCCATTTGAAGATACATATGTGAACATATATGAATAATTTGTAATGTTAGTTCACACACACACACACATATGTATCTTTAAATAGATTTTTTTAATGGATTCCCGTGTGAACCTTTCTTTTAACTTTTTTTCCATCATATTCTCATTATATATAGCCACATATATATATATATATATATATATATATATATAGGTGGAGGTTCAAACGAGAACCCCTGTGATTTACGAGAATGCGAGAACAATCTAATAACCTCAAACTTTTTTAATTAATAAATTAATTTATATTAAATATAAATAAATTAATAAGGGCAGTAATGTAATTAATTAATTTTATAATTTTTATTTTATTTTAATTATTCATAATTATCCCTTTTTTTCCTGCACGTTCTTTTCCACTCTCTCCTCTCCCTTGTGATAATTGTGTGATTGTGTAACCATAACCTATCGAAACCATAATCAATGAAGTGTAACCATAACCTATCGAAACCATAATCAATGAAGTGTAACCATAACCTATCGAAACCATGAGTAATCGTTGTGATAAATGTGTGATTGTCTAACCCTAACCGATCGAAACYATGATCAAATTKARYRCGCAAGTGATGTTATAATAGTGATATCACATGATTATCACACCCATATCACACCAAATCGTTTAGTAGATTTCGTCCGTAATCGTTGTGATAAATGTGTGATCGTCTAATCCTAACCGATCGAAACCATGATCAAATCGAGTGCACTATTATGATAGTGATATCACATGATTATCACACTCATATCACACCAAATCGGTAGTCGATTTTCTAAGTTAACCCTAGCCGAGCGGAATCCTTGTGATAATTTGTGATAATCACATGTTTATCACACCCATATCACACCAAATCGTGTTGATATAAGCGATAATGTGATAATTGTGTGATAATCACATGA
>NW_020207800.1:0-1434 GCF_001531365.2 Cynara cardunculus var. scolymus | reverse complement strand
AATAAAATTGATTTTATAGTATGCCAAAGAGGTGTAACTGTCTCAATAAACTGCTTTATATAATCAAAACGATAAATCGTCATATCTGAGAGAGTTAAAAATAAAATGTCTTATAAAAAATATGTGTTTATAGGACACTTCTCAAAACTGTAATATAAAAAATAGCTAGATAAAGCTTTATTTTAAAACTGTCTTAAGAAACCTGTTAGAACTCTTAAAAGCGTATTATAAAATTTATTACAACACTTTAGATATAACGTTTTATTGTTTGATCCTATAAATATAATACCTATTACGTGGTCTATTAGACACTTAGGGATATTTGGTTGGTTTTCCATTAAGTCATATATGGATAAAGTTGTCAGTGTAGACCTGTGAGTTAATCTGTCTGTATAGATTGTAGAGATTTTGTTCGGAAGGGTTTTGTCATAATTGGAAGGACCGTGTTTTTTTAATATAGATGAACAGGTTTACAATATACTTGACTTTATGCATAAAACTCCCCTTAAAAGCTTACTGAATAAGTCACTTTCTATATCATTAAGCCACTATCAAACAGTCATGTATAGCTGACCAAATAAGTTGCGAGCCTTTAGACTTTATACAAACAGGCTATAAATTTCAATAAGCTGCTAAAGAACGAGCCTTTAGACTTTGTTGACGTCCTGTAAACCTGATTTTATTAAAGTATGCATTTAACTACCGAAATGAAATTTGTTAATATACGACGCATATAAGAGCTCATTGTAAGGTGTCATTTGAATCATGAAATATCTCGAATAAAACATAAACATATCATCGTTATATTTGTCAAACCAAGATTTATAACCAAACATGATTTTAATACAAAGAATCAAATATTTCCAAAATATGGGTCATTTACCTAAATACTTATACGGTAAGCGTTTATCGTTAGAAGTCAACACTATAATTTATTTTACCGGTTAATATTGTAGTACATCGAAATGGTACAGTATGCAATAATTTGTCCAGTAAACACTTACCCGGATAAGAATCATCATTCTCACTTGTCAAGTAAGAATCTCCATTTTTATCATTGCTCTTACCGAATAAGATTTTTGACCCTTACCATGTCGTGGGATGAGACACAATTGTTTAGAATCTAAGTGTCATGACAGCCCTACAATTTTTAATAAATGCCCAGAAAATATGGATTATGTATTTCAAGAACCCTAAATTGGTTCAAAGAAACAAGATTTATCCTTATGAACTCACCTTATACTCTTTTACCATCCCAAAATTTACATTTCCTCAAGGAAATTAACAACAATCTTTTATCCAGTTCTAGTAACATGGTATATATGATCAGTAGACAAAAAATTACAGTATGTTAGGTTTTACGACTCCGTGTCACGACGAAAGCGCGAGTTCAGCCCATGCTAACGACGACGCCTTGAGCTCTGATGACCCCGT
>NW_020207799.1:0-1434 GCF_001531365.2 Cynara cardunculus var. scolymus | reverse complement strand
TTTTTTGGCAAATTTCTTTTATATCTTGTTGTCTGATTCTAAAGGTGTGCTATGTTGGATTTCAGCTGAGATTTGAAGAATATAAGGAAGCTGATTCAACTACAGGCCAGGCGGCTCATAGGATTTTGAGGGGAATTCATGACAAGGTATTTTGCTACCTGCTTGTGATATTACAATTGCTCATATTTTATTTTATTGATTTACTCCTAAAGTGTTGTCACATTTTAGTTCTGCCTTTCTTATTTTGAAGTTCTTGTTATGTTCCTTCTCATTAATTTGGTTTGAGCAAGTTTTATTCTTTCTTTTTGGTTTGACCACGGGCTTCACGGCAACTGCTGTACCTTTTCAGAGAGAGGTGAGAACTGCGTACACCCCACCCCCTCATAACTCATTTCACCTCTCCGGGTTGGATATAATGTGTTTATTTGGTTTATGATTTATTGTTCACGTTGGTTCATTTATGTTCATATCCTAAAAAATTCATTTATGTTCGTATCTTTCAAACATATGTCCAGATATATGAACAAAAWTTAACGCATATGAACAAAAATTAACAAGCCGTAAAAAGACGTTGGTATCTCAAACTGTACATGAATGTAAACCGGCGTGAACATGAATGTGATGTAAAATAATTCTACACATAAATTAATGCATCATGTAGATAGTTATATAAATTAAAAGCCTTTACAAATGAAAACAAGAGAAATTATTGTGTAAGGACCAACATTGTCATTTATAATAACAAACCGGGTATGCATGTTTGTGCATTTGCCCCCAAATATAATCACATATCGGTACTTACACACTATATGTAAAACATTGTATAAAACAAACACCATATAAACTTAAAATCAGTAGTGAACAAAATTGAACCTAGTTATAAAATCGTTTATCAAACACTTTAAATAATCGAACAACAAGAAAAGGGTTGATTAATTGTAACATTAGAAAAGATTACCAGTGGTTTCCTGTGTATTTAGGATTTCCAAAACTTTGCCTTTACTCGAGCCTTGTGCAATACTTGGTACACCAGTTGTYCGTTCTACCWTAGCCTCTGCATCRACATCAAATGGGCCAAAAGAATGAACCAACTTGAACAATATATGAACAAGCTATGATCTGTTCATGCACCAACATTAACCTCATAAAACAATTACCGTGTTTTGTGCACACACATTATAAAACAATTACCGTGTGTTGTGAACACGTACGGTTTGAATGTTCATATGCTAATCAAGTGAGGGGGACCCTTGATGCATACGCGGCCAAATAACCGCAAAATTTTTAGTTTGTAAATGTTATCGACTTCACATGAGATTGGAGTATGTACATTTTATTTTTGACATAACCGGGTATATATGTTTGTGCATTTTGCCCCCAAATATGATTACATATCGATCCTTACACACTCTATGTAAAAAATTGTAAAAAAAA
>NW_020207798.1:0-1434 GCF_001531365.2 Cynara cardunculus var. scolymus | reverse complement strand
ATTTTTATAATATTAATATATTTATTAATTACATTAATTATTCTTATATGAAAATATTCTATGCATGTATATATGTTATTTAAAAAATATATAAATATAATATAACTAAATTAATTTAAACATTAAATTTTGTAATTAAATTTTACATGTTTATTCGTCTTAAAGTCACGGGTGAACAGTAGCGGAAGTCACGAGGTGAACAGTAGCCTAAGTCACGGGTGAACAGTAGCCGAAGTCGCGGGTGAACAGTAGTCGCTAAGAATTTGATATAAATACAATTATACGTGACCTTATTAACCATAACACTTTAGTTTTTTAAAATGTCTGAGTCTGAGAGTGAGTATTCTTCATCTTCTTCGTCTTCAACATCAGAAAAATTTGTTGAATGGCTTTTTGATGATTCTTCCTCCAAACTCACTACCCACTTTGTTGCCTTACAAAAACAACAAATAGYAGATGCAACTTCTACGTCAAAACGTAAAAAGAAGAAAAGAAGAAATATAGAAAGAAAGCGTGAAGATGGAGATCGACGTATGTACGAAGACTACTTTTCTGAGAATCCGACATACAATGATGATATATTTCGACGTAGATTTCGGATGCGGAGACCATTATTTCTTCGCATAGTTGAAGGTGTGAAGAATCAYGATCGATACTTTAAAAGTGGTATCGATTGTACCGGTAGATCAAAAATATCATCTCTTTAGAAGTGTACTGCTGTGATACGAATGTTAGCATATGGTGTAGCTGTAGATGCCGTTGATGAATATTTACGAATTGGTGAAACTACAACAATAAAATGTGTTAAGAAGTTTGCACGAGCTATTATTGCAGTGTTTGGGGACGAGTATTTACGAAGACCAATTGTCGCTGACCTTCAACGATTACTTTATATTGGGTACCAACGCGGTTTTCCAGGTATGTTAGGCAGTATTGATTGTATGCATTGGGAGTGGAAAAATTGTCCGGTGGCATGGCACGGATAATATGCTAGAGGGGACCATAAAACTCCAACTATTATGTTAGAAGCAGTTGCTTCACAATATTTGTGGATATGGCATGCTTTTTTTGGGCTTCCAGGCACATTAAATGATATCAATGTGTTAGATCGATCTCCCATCTTCCACGAGGTCTTAGAAGGGAAAGCACCAGAGGTAAATTTCTCTGTTAATGGTAACAACTATAGTTTAGGATACTACCTTGCAGATGGAATCTACCCGGGCTACGTTTGTGAAATCCATCCCATTGCCCCAAAGTCAAAAACATCAGCTATTTGCAAAAAAACAAGAATCAGCTAGGAAAGATGTAGAAAGAGCGTTTGGCGTATTACAATCACGATTTGCCATAGTTAGAGGTCCATCACGGATGTGGTTCAAGGACGGATGTGGTTCAAGAAAATAATCGGAGAAATATTACGAGCTTGCGTAATAATGC
>NW_020207797.1:0-1372 GCF_001531365.2 Cynara cardunculus var. scolymus | reverse complement strand
TCTTTTGCCACAACAAAGATTTAATTCATTGCCAAGCAAAAYGATATTTAGAAASAACAGTTTTTTGTTTTGTAAACCAAGAGAGATCGATGGCRGATAACCAGCWGTATTCGGGAAATATGACAGGAGGACATACATCGAAAGCAAAGGCAGCAACTGTGATTCCAACAAACCGAAAGCATGTGTCGACTATGATGGCCGAGCGTGCAGCAAAAATTGTTGCATCGACTGCCAAAAGTATCAAGAACAAGAACAAGATAAATCCAGCTTGATGAAAACTGAAATATATGATATTGTAAACAAGTTAGTAACTGGTAATATCTTGTTGTAGATGTGGCGTCTTTCAATATCCCTATGTATGTTCTTAGCACATTTATGTCCTTACTCTTAAATCATTTTCTTTCTTTCATTCATAATGAAGTCAATTACCCGTGTTTATATAGGTTGTACTATTAGCATAATTAGACAAGGAAATTTTATTTGATGTGCATTTGTACGAACCTAATAGAGTTCCTTAAACTATATTTCAATATTCTTAACGGATCTCGAACCTTCGGTGCCTCCGATTCTATTGAAAGCAAGGATAATAGTAACTGGATTTGAATAAATTTCCATGTTTTTTTTTCTCGCGGGTTTTTACTTGGCGGGTTCACCTTTACGATGGATCAAATGCCTGCAATCCCGTGGATTTTGTTTTTAACAGAATTCCCCGTTTTCAAGAAACTTCTTAAGTTTTTTTATTGATGTCGATGGACTTTTCGATTTTATGGTTGATTACGAGGTTGTTTTCCATTTTTGTTGTTGTTTCCAACAGTTATAATAYCGATCCTGAAGCACCCCTTGAAAATCTCTACATACGAAAATCAGTTAACGAGGTGCAAAAAACCCCGCTCGGGCTTTTATTGGTTAGGCTCAATCATAATGATTTTCCAAGCATTTGCCTAAAAGATACTTGTAGGAATTCTATTTTATAAATTTTCATAAATATTAATATACAAAAAATATTAACAAAAAAAGTATTAGGAGTTATCTAAAAAATAATAATATCAAAACGAAATCTATAACTTACAACATCGCACCAACACTTCTCAACACCATTGCATCGACATACATAACAAAAACATGTCCATAATAACCGTTGCTTAGTGTGATAACCAGATCCTGGTTATTACCTAAGGTAAATTTATACGTGAATATTTGACTAAATGATTACGTGATTGCATGATAATTCATACATGCCGATATGAGAATTTGTGCATTTATTAAAAATATATATATATATATATATTTACTCATACATATATTATGCATATGTGAGCTATGCATGATATGTATGGATATATATATATATATATAATATGCATGCATGAGG
>NW_020207796.1:0-1434 GCF_001531365.2 Cynara cardunculus var. scolymus | reverse complement strand
GATAATTAGAAATAAGACAAGTAGGATTTAATGTAAGATATACAAGTATATGAGAATATAATCTTAGTTGGATGTGGATTATTTAATTAAAATATATTATAAAACGTAATTGTATTTATAATTATTATATAAATTTAACATATATAGAGAGAGAAACTTGTGATCATGTAAGACCAAGGGTTTTTTGTGAGACCCGTAAGACCAATTCTCAACCCTTGGATTAGATCTACAATCTGAACATTTATAATTACAAAATTGTCACGAGACTTCTCAATAATCACAAAATTGTCAGCGTGAAACTTTAGACCATTAGATCATTAGCTTATAAAGTTGATCAATGAACATAAATTGGTCTTACGGGTCTCAAAAAAACCTCTTGGTTTCACGTGAATCCAACTCTCTCTCTCTTTATATATATAGGGTATATTTCTTTTACAACCTTGTGCATTTGTACAACCCAATTAATTATAGAAATAATGAGAGTTCATTTATTATGATTTGAATATTTATGGAATATGAATAGAGTTCATTAATTATAATTAATACTTTATATTAGGAATAATTAATTGATTAAAAATTGAATGGTTGAGATGAGGGTTGTATAGGGTGTAGGAATGGCAAAGGGTGCAGAATAACATCCCTCTATATATATTTGGAAGTGTTCAAATGAGAATCCTCGTGATTTGTGAAAAACCGAGAACACTTATAAGCTAAGTATTGTGTATTAAATTGCATTTTAATAGGATTTTAGAGATTTTTAAAACTTGAATGAGTATTAATTTTCTGTTAAAATAATAAAGATTTGGAGGAGTAAAATTAGAAATAGGAATACAAAATAAAATAACACGGTCAGATTGTTTCGATCCTCATGGAACTGATAACTATATAATCGTCGACGGAGAAAAGGAAGACGATTTCTAAGAGGTATGTATTATGTATCACATCTTCATCACATACACAACATCTATCGATGATTTCCTTCTATATCACACGATTATCACAGTGTGAGTATCACGCCATTAGGACAAAATCAAGAAGTCGTCACTCTGTTTGGACATCATAAATTTACCACAGTGTTCTAATTGTAAGGAAAAATCGAGAAATTAGACTCTAAATCAGTAATATACGATGATTTCCCTTCTTTATCACAAGATTATCACAGTGTGAGTATCGCATGCTTAGGTAAAATCAAGAAACCATTACTCTGTTTGGGAATCACAGATTTATCACAATATGATTATCGTAAGAAAAAAAATTCAAAAAGTCATTACCCTTCACACATTTATTAGAATTTCATTATCACACGATTAGAACAAACTTAAGTCTTCAATATAACATTTAAAGGTATGAAATGAAGAAACTACATTTTTGAAAATTATTTTTAATTATTTTAAATATATATATATATATATATATATATATATATATATATAT
>NW_020207795.1:0-1434 GCF_001531365.2 Cynara cardunculus var. scolymus | reverse complement strand
TTTTTTTTTCTCAAAACCACATAAAACCATATTATAACATTGACAGAGGACAGAATAAAACGAAACATTAAAATCGATGTATCTCGCTGCATTGCGCGAGTACCCTTCTAGTAAGTATGTAAAGCAGTTAAAAAGAACAATAGGAAAAACGCAACCCCTATCTCTTGGCTCCGCTTGTGTTTTCAACTAATACACGCCTAAAAATCCATCTCTCAAAAAAAATCAAAACCTTAAAACAAATCTAAAATTCAAAATTAAACCTTATGTTGACGACATTATCCTTACTACCTCATCTGATTAGTTCTTTCGACACATCATGTCTCGTTCGAGTTTTGATTTTTCCATGACAGACTTCGAGAATCTCAGTCCATCATTGTAAGGGCACTATACAATTAAAATTATAAAAGAGATAAAAAGAAGAATGTCAAAATATTTTAATAGACTGCTTTATAAAACATAAGTTTATAAGACCGAATAATTGTCTGTGATATATAAAAGCATCACAATAAGTTTATAGGAAGCTGTTGACGTCTTAACAAAAAATTTAGAACGCTTTTATGATAAGAAGTCTTACTTAATTTTATATGATATTATTTGAAAAAATGTCTGATAAAAAACAAGCTTTCTGTAAAAAGATATGTTCATAAGACACTTCTCAAAAGTGTCATATAGAGAGCTTAGGGCAACAGTTACGATAACAAGTAGAGAGCTTAGGGCAACGATGGTATATGGCAATCGTTGAGACTGAAACCAATATGACCGTCAGCAAACAGTGGACCGACGTAGTGGATATTATACAATCACAATAATAGGATAATATAGCCTATCAGAGTATTAAATGGTCTATGTTAAGTAGTAACAGAATTCATGTAAATGGGTATAACATATATTAAGTATTAAATATATAAAAAGTAAATATTTATAAAGAAAAAATTGCATTAAAATGGAACCAACTTTCACCTGATTCTTATTTTGGGGAACCAACTTTCAAAATTGTCATTTAGGGGTCTCTATCAGACTTTTTGTTTATTTAAGGGTCTGGTTAACCCGTGAATGATCATAATCCAGATGTTTTGCCAACTAAGATATTCCACGTCATATTAATTTTTTATTTTAAAACTAATATTCCACGTCATATTTTGAATTTGCAAAATAATTATAGAAAAATAACTAAAATTCTTTTTTTTTTCAAAAATTATTGTAATAAAATTTATTTTTCATTTCAAATCTCGTCTTTTTTAAATTCAGATATCAAATTGAAGATTTTTTAAAAAAATGGACTTCTTTATTCACAATTTGATATCCGATTTTTAAAAAAAAAAACGAGATTTGAAATGAAAAATGGATTCGATTACAATAATTTTTTAAAATAAAAAATTAATATGACGTGAAATATTAGTTTTATTTTAAAATAAAAAATTAATATGACGTGAA
>NW_020207794.1:0-1436 GCF_001531365.2 Cynara cardunculus var. scolymus | reverse complement strand
AGGAAAGGGAAGGATCACCCGTAAATCTACCGACTAGTACATCCGAAAATAGAGGTCAGGGAAGAGTAAAAGGACGAGACAGAGGAAGAAGTCAGTCTCAAGGAAGGGGTCGGACTGGAACACATTCTGAACATGAAGAATCTCACTCTAGGAATGTTCAGGAAAGGTCGGTACCACATCCTGAATATATAACCAGGGATATGTTGGCAGAAGAAATGGAAAATTTGCGGGAAACTCTGACATCCATTATGGGAATACCGGCTAGGGTAGAAACGGAAAGAGTGGAAGTTCATCCCTCTACTTCAGTCACCCACATCAAAGAAGGAGATATTAAGATGTTTTTGGCATGCAAACCACCAACCTTTTCTGGGGAAAGAGATCCAGTAAAAGCTATGTGCTGGATTATGGAAATGGAATCTGTGTTCAACACCATTTGGTGTCCGGAAACAGATAAAGTTCGATTTGTTGTTTCTATATTAAAGTCAAATGCTTTATTCTGGTGGGAAGTTGAATCATCTACCAGAACGGATGTTTTACAGACTCTGTCTTAGGTAGAATTTGTGGATAGATTTAAAAATCAATTCTGTCCTAAAATGGCAGTGAGACAAATGGAGGAAGATTTCTTGAAACTAGAGCAAGGAAATGGAACAGTTCGGGAGTATACCAAGATTTATTGAATACTCTCGTTTTGCTGAACATTGTGTTTCAACTGAATCCAAGAAAATAGAGAGGTATATTTGGGGTTTGAAATCTTCAATTAGAGAATTAGTTATTGCTATGAACCCCAATATCTTTCCATTAACAGTAGATGCAGCTGAGGCGACCGAACGAAATAAGAATAGACAATCAGAAAGAAAGGTTGTTGAGAAAACAAAATGGGAGGGGCCTTCATCTTTTCGAGGACTGAAAACTGTTATATATGATAACAGATCTGAGCAGAAGATCAGTGAGAAATTCTGCTCACAGTGCCGACAAATTCATCAGCGTGAATGTAAGATGGACCCAAGGAAATGTTATAAGTGTGGCGAAGCAGGCCATCTGTCTAGAAACTGCCCAGCTAACAGAAGATGTTTTAATTGAAATTCTCCGGATCATATTCGACCGAAGTGTCCATTGTTAAGAACTCCGTAGTTAACAATGGGGAGTAATGCGTCGGGTACAACGGGAAGATCTATTGTGAATAGAGGAGGCAAGGAGGGGCACGGGGACGATCCTTCCAGATGACTAAAAACGAGGCAGAAGCATCACCAGATGTAGTAACAGGTACATTCCTCTTGAATTCAATACGTGCTAAGGTGTTATTTGACTCTGGTGCAAACTTTTCATTTGCATCACCATTGTTTGCTCAAACTGCATGTCTGAATTGTATGCTACTTGATGATGAGATAGTAGCTGATACTGCTAATAGTCAAGAAACTGTTACTAGTGTGTTCAAT
>NW_020207793.1:0-1436 GCF_001531365.2 Cynara cardunculus var. scolymus | reverse complement strand
TCAAAAAATAACTCCAACACTTTCGTGAGAAATCATCAATGAAGTTAATGATGTACCTCTTTAGGCTGGTCGATTGAGGGGTGATAGGTCCACAATCTTGTTATTGATGTGCCCGAATCTTTGATGCCAAAGATGAGTAGTGCCATCAGTTTCTGTTTTGTGATACTCATCAATGCCACTCGGTCTAGCCTTGATTATAAACATTCTGTTTGAGGACATTTGAACCCTTGTGATCAGCCCCTTCCTTGGATGGTTTATGCTGCAAAAACCTTTCTTAATCAAGATCTCTATTCCCTTTTCTTGAACCAGGCCAACCCGATCAAATTGTTCATGAGATCTGGGACATAGTACACATCAGTCAACATGTGAGTCACACCTCCAAAGTCGAGACGAACATTCTGTTTTCCCATGACAGCCATGCAAACATCATTTCCAAGTCGCACACTATTACTATAAGAATCATCCGAAGTGCTAAACCATTTCCTTTCACCTGTCATATGATTGGAACAACCCGGGTCAAAAACCAACTCCATTGTCTTGTTGAGCCACCTTCATCCACTTGAGCCATCAACACCATCTCCTCTGTATCATCATGCTCCACATAATTAACATCATTCTCTTAATCCGGACATTCATTTTGGAAATGTCCAAGTTTGTGGCACTTGTAACATTCGATTGTGCTTTTGTCGAATGAAATTCTGCCACGACCTCTTCCACCTTGACTGCCTCGTCCTCTTCCCCGTCCTCGAGAGGATGACCCAGTTGATATCTTTAGAGCCTGTTCATCATCTTGCTGCCCAATCATACGTTGTGCATGGACAAGAAGAATTCCATGGAGTTCATCGATAGTCATGGTATCGAGGTTGTAGGATTCCTCAATAGAACAAACAACATAGTTGAATTTCAGGCTCAATGAATGTAGTACCCTAGAAACAACATCACCTGAAGTTAACAGGTCGCCATTTGCCTTCATTTTGTTCACGATCGTCAAGGTCCAGGCTAAGTAAGTATCTACCTTTTCATCGTTTTTCATGGACAAAAGTTCATACTCTCTTCTTAAGACCTGCAACTGAGCTCTCTTCACCTTTGTAGAGCCATCATACTTCTGTCGCATTGAATCTCAGATGCCCTTTGAAGAGCTCTTATCCAAGATTGTTTCCAAGATCTCCCTTTCAATTGCTTGGAACAGAAAATTCTTCACTTTCAAGTCTTTCAGTTTGGCGTCCTCGATTGCCTTTCTCTGTGCTTCACTTGGACTAGCCACGGTCCGTGCCGGAACTCCATTTTCCACCAAATGCCACATTTCCTTGCTCCTAAAGAAATTCTCCATCAGTAAAGCCCAATGATCGAAATGACCATCAAACTTTGGAATGGCAGGTTGCACAAACTTGTCAGAGTTCTCCATCTCTCACTCTTACTCTCACTCTTTGATAATG
>NW_020207792.1:0-1437 GCF_001531365.2 Cynara cardunculus var. scolymus | reverse complement strand
CGGCTTCCTACAAACCCCAAACCGATCCCACACACATCTCTCTCTCGGCCCCTCCCTCAAACCAATCAATCGGTTTCCCCTCTCTCTTTGCATCATAAGCCGATCCCTCACCCCTCACCATAAGCCGATCATCCTACACACCCCCTAAACCGATTCCCCTTAAACCGAATCCCACCTTTCAATCGGCCTCCCTTTTTCTCTTCTCAACACGCCGAAACCTTAGAAGCCGAAAACCTCACCTTCGGCCTCTCTCCATCGGCTCCCCTCTCCCTTTCCTAGACTCTACACATACACCGACCCTCTTCTCCAAACCCCAGGCCGAACCATTACCTCCTCACGCCGATCACACACACTCACCTATCCATCGGCTTCCTACACCCCTCTTCCACTCGGCCCAAATCCCTTCGGCCCGTTACATTCGGCCATCCTCTATATTTTCTAAACCCTAGATCTTATTCTCCCTATATATATCTCGATCTATCCCTCTCCTCTACCCACAAACCAATCTCACCCTCTCCACTTCACTAAAGATCGGCCTCTCCCCTCACATTCGGCTTCCTCTCTTCCCTCTTCCAAGCTCATCCAAGCCGACCACACTTTCACCTCCCCCACACCGCTTCCCTTTCCAAACCGATTACAAGCACCCTCCTCCATTCTCCATTCGGCGCCTCCCTCCCCTCTCCTATTCGGCCTCTACACGAGCCGCACACAAGCCACAATCGGTTCCCCCCCCCTTCGGCCTACCCCTTCTCGATCGGTCTCCCTCTCCTCTCCTCTTTGATTCGGCTCCCCTCACACCGCTCCCCAACAAACCGACCCCCCACTCGTTCGGTTTGTTCCTCACGCCTCTACGCCAGCCGAACACCCACACACCTAGTCCCCCTTTCCCACCTTCGGCTTTCGCCACAACGGTTTGCTCCTAATCCTCATCGGCTTGCTCCCAAGGCCGAACCCTTCGGCTTGCTCCTTCCCTCACGCCGATTTCTCAACAACTTACACCTTTCCAAACCGAATTCCCCTTTCTCCCCCATTCGGCCCAACACCCTTCGGCCCGTAACTTTCGGCCCACACCCTCTCTATTTTTTCTAACCCCTAGACCCCCTCACCCTCTTTATAAACCGACGCCCCCCCCTCTCTCAACCTCACCTCCTTCGGCTTCTCCTCTTCCACCACAAGCCGATCCTCTCCCTCTCCTCACAAGCCGATTTCTCTATCCCCCTAAGCCGAACCTATCCCAAGCCACTTTAAAATCGRCGCTTCCCCCCTCCCCCCCACAATCCACCTAATAATTGTGTCCCCTTTTCCCAAACATTTTCTTTTCCCACCTTTTTCCTTCCTACATCACATCCCATCTACCCCATCCTCCCTTAAGACCCACACCCCCCACACCCCTATTCCTTACACCTATTTCCTCTCCTTTTTACCTTCCCCATACAA
>NW_020207790.1:0-1438 GCF_001531365.2 Cynara cardunculus var. scolymus | reverse complement strand
ACTTCATCACTAAGATACCATTACTTTACTTCCTCACTAAGATACCATCTTACTTCATCACTAAGATACCATTACCTTACTTCATCACTAAGATAATGACCTTATTTCATCACTAAGATACCATATTACTTCATCACTAAGATACCATCTTACTTCATCTCTAAGATACCATTAATTTACTTCATCTTTAAGATATCATCTTACTTCATCACTAAGATACCATCTTACTTCATCACTATGATACCATTTAAATATTATTATATTGCACATGTACCTTATATATTAAGGTATGCAATTTATCACATGTATACACATACATAACATAACATATGCATGCATCCTCTTACGTTCATCATGTCTTTGCACATATATCATCCATGTATATTATTTTATCATGCATACCATTAGATATTCAAATATTAATCACGTATAATTTTACCTTAACCCAGATTGTCTGAAACCGGGTTATAACATGAAACAAAAAACGCATATTGCAAACTTGCGGATGAAATAGACATCGAAATTGGTCCTTAGCAACTACAACAACAAAAGGGATTTCACGATTAAAGAGGTTGAAGGATATCATATTATAGACGAAGTCTTTAGAGCACAAATACGACAATAAGCAAATGTAACGAGAATTGACCGACTACGTATTTAAATGTTTGGTTATCAATGAATGTCATCTAAGACTATAACTTTAAAACTTTAGACGTGCATTATGGCCAAATGGATCGAAATCATCAAGGATACCTTTCATGGAATCGAAAACCCATATCTATCGACAATATCATTATCGAATGCCTTATTGAAGGATGATGGATCCACTAAAATGGAAACAAAAATGAAGACAACATGAAGAAATAAAGAAAAGGACTTGATGAATATTAAAATGAAAAACAATTGTTTCCCTAATTGTTCCACAAATATTAGTAAAGACAATATTGTACATTAAAAAATTTAATAATTATCTAAAAATATACCTAGACAATATTCCCCTTTTCGGTTATTAAAAAAAAGCTATTTTTTAATTAGTCAATTTTGGATTATATAGGTTGTACAAACTCAGAAGTAACACATCAAAAGGGCTAGAGGTAGCCTTCAGCCATCAACCATCAGCCTTCAGAAGATCCGATCTATCTTATGCCAACACTTAGGGGTCATTTACTTATATGTACCTGATAAGTGCTTAGAGATAGAAGCCAACACTATAATTTATCTTACTGAGTAAGATTATAATACATCAAAACAATATTCTAAGGCATATTTACTAGCCTCTAATAGAGGTGGCCAAAAATCGGTCCCGGGCCGGGCCATAACCGGTTACGGCCGGTCCCGATCAAGACAAAAACATTCCATAACCGGTCCCTCCATTACCGGTCCCGGTTCCGGTGAAATCCTCCATAACCGGTCAAGCTTACCGGTAACCGGTTAAGCC
>NW_020207789.1:0-1402 GCF_001531365.2 Cynara cardunculus var. scolymus | reverse complement strand
GGATATCATCAGCTTAAAGTCAGAGAAGAAGATGTTGCTATAACAGCATTCAGAACAAGGTACGGGCATCACGAATTCCTAGTTATGCCATTCGGCCTAACTAATGCGCCCGCAACTTTTATGGACTTGATGAATAGGGTATGTAAGAAATATCTTGATAAATTCGTTATTGTATTTATCGATGATATTCTTATATACTCTAAGCCTGAAGAAGAACATGCAAAACACCTTCGTTTGATATTGGAATTGTTGAAAAGAGAAAAGTTGTATGCAAAATTGTCCAAGTGTGAATTTTGGTTAAGAGAAGTTCAATTTCTAGGTCACGTTATTTCAGAATCAGGAGTAAAAGTTGACCCCATAAAAATAGAAGCTGTTGCAAAATGGGAAGCTCCTAAGACTCCGTTTGAAGTCTGTAGCTTTTTGGGATTGGCTGGTTATTACCGAAAGTTCATTCAGAATTTTTCTAAAATAGTTGTGCCATTGACTAAATTGACTCGGAAGAATGTTAAATTCCAGTGGGAAAGAGAACAGCAAGAAGCCTTTCAACTTTTAAAAGATCATCTTTGTAGCGCACCAGTATTAACTCTACCAGATGGATCTGAAGACCTTGTGGTTTATTGCGACGCTTCAAAGTTAGGGTTAGGATGTGTTTTAATGCAAAAAGGAAAAGTAATCTCTTATGCATCAAGACAACTGAAAGAACATGAAAAGCAATATCCAACTCATGACATGGAGTTAGCTGCAGTGGTTTTTGCATTRAAAATCTGGAGACACTATCTTCTGGGAACGAAATGTCAGATTTACACTGACCATAAAACTTTACAACATTTGTTCAACCAAAAAGATTTAAATATGCGACAACGTCGATGGATCGAATTAGTCAATTATTATAATTGTGAAATTCTCTACCATCCAGGAAAGGCTAATGTGGTGGCTGATGCTTTGAGCAGAAAGGAAAAGAGTGGAACAATCAATACTGTAGCAATGAGAATGAATTTGATTCCTGATATTCGTAAATAAATTCAGAAGTGTCAACAAGAAGCTATGAAAGAAGAATTTGTAAAGACAGAAAAGTTGGGTAAGATGATCTCAACTTTGGAACAGAATGATGAAGGACTTATGTGCTTTCAAAGGCGAATTTGGGTACCACATTTTGGAGATATCCGAAGTAGGATATTGAACGAAAGTCATAAATCCCGATACTCTATCCATCCAGGTACCAATAAGATGTATCGTGACTTAAAACTTTTTATTGGTGGCCAGGATTGAAAAGAGATATAGCACAGTATGTGGAACAGTGTCTAACATGTTTACAGGTCAAGGTTGAACACCAGAGACCTTATGGAAGCCTTCAATCTTTGGAAATACCTGTATGGAAATGGGATCACATTACCATGGATTT
>NW_020207788.1:0-1438 GCF_001531365.2 Cynara cardunculus var. scolymus | reverse complement strand
GAACGAAGAAAAGACGGGACTATTTTTGAATCATGCTTGATTAGATATTTTAATTAGCATTGATTATGTTAAAGTATTTTACGCTTCCGCAATTATGTAACGAATTATGTTAAACATATTATGTGTGTTTGAAATTTTAAGTTCGTATTTTTGATCAAGACATAAGTTATTAAGAATGACGTCACGACACTCGAATGAAAAGAAGAAAAAAAAATCAGGGCGTGACAAGTTGGTATCAGAGCCATAGTTTAAGGGAAATAGGTTAAGACTTCTTTTAGCCTAATCTTAAACTCTATGAGGATTCTAGAACATGAGAATTTGGGGTATTACATTTTTGCATCACAAGGAAGTTTAATATTTTATCAATAGATAACGTAGTGTTTTCCTTATGGCCTGTAGGAAATGGTGCACACGATACACACTAGGGCCATCAACCGGGGGAGAGGACGCGGGCGTGGGCCTGGAGGGCGGAGGACACCTTATGGGCTAGGCCCAAACGGCGAAACGGTGGGTAGTCATCTTTCTAGTGAGAGCCATAGCGTGGGACACAATTCGGGACGAGGCACTCCGAGTGGTAACCGAATATCCCCACGGGGTACGCTATCACAGGGGTCGATCCATAAGGAAACCTCGTATGAGCCATCCGAAGAGTACACACCGAGCTCTCCTATACGCTGGAATTTGGAAGAAAAGATAGTGGCCCTTCACGGAACAATTGATGAGTCAAAGGATAGATTGTCCCGATCCTTAAGAGAAAATGAGAAGATGAGAGGATGGCTTGATAATCTGCAAAGGGCACACCTCAAGGCACTGACTGAAAGGGATAACTTACRGGAAGAACGACACYTATTGAGGTTGCAACTAGCACAAGAGCGGAGAATAGCCGCTAGGACTTGGACTAGGCGTATTGGAGATAGGTCTCGATTCTATAAAAGAGCAACCGCACATTATGTAGGCGCTGTAAAAGGGTACCTTACCGCCTGGGTCCAGTGCTACAAAAGGGGTCCAAGCGTTAGCACTCTGTGGCGCTCTCAGCCGCCTGTAACTTTTGAGCAATGGATGAGGGACCCATACCTCCCTGACATGCCTTAGGGGTGAGGTTTGTCTGCGAGAAAGAGACCTAAAAGTTAATTTTCTATTTTTAGCTGTTACTTTCTAGCTGATGTAGTACATTTTGGGATATTTTTTATGGTTGACATTTTGGAGGCATATTCTAGTGGTTCACCTTATCCCAAATTTTGTGAAGTAATAGGGATTTTTGTAACAACTTTCTCTCTCACAAGTAATACATGGTACGTGACATTACGTCACTTTATGTTATGAAATTCTTCTTGTTTGACCYAAGCATCTAGAAGTGTATTAAGTGGTAATAAATGTATGCATAATTACCAACCTAAGTTTTAATTGATAACTGTAGAAGATCTAACTGCAAGAAAAA
>NW_020207787.1:0-1403 GCF_001531365.2 Cynara cardunculus var. scolymus | reverse complement strand
GGTTGAGACAAGACAGAGGCAGAGCGTATCTCCTGCAGGCCCTGGAATTCTTCATTTGGTGGAGCGCAGGATAGCCTCTCAATGCCCAGCCTTAGCGCAATTTCGAAGTCTGTTTTCGCTCTTAGCTTTACCAGGGACTCCATTGTCTTTACTATCGCTTGATTTGCCATTCCAAACCTTATCCCGTGATCCTACCTCTGAGCTATATAGGCGTATAATTCGATTAAGTCATATGGGTTGAGATTGATAAGATCATTTTCATTGAACACGCTAATGATCCTATAGGCTCTCCATGGTGAACTCAATGTATCTGATAGCTCGGTTGGTGAAGGATTTTATCTTTAAGTCCATGACTCTCCTTTTTCCTTCATTCGAGAAGACAACTTGAGCATCTTGAGTAGTTTGTCTGACAAAACGATGGTGTAGGAGATCTATTGATTCGGGCGATAGAATTGGAGGATTTGTTGACAAATTTTCATCACGATCATGGTACATGTATTGATGGATATTTTCCATCATTAATGGTTCCCTGGGTGGCTCTTGAGGTCTTCTCCTCATCGACTCCATCTGCTGAATAATTTCATCCACTAGGCCTGTTGGAGGATGCCTTGAGGAAGAGGGAACATCTGCTTGCACCACTGGTTGTGTTTGGGTTGGTTGGATTGGGGTTATTATAGGTTCTGGTTGTTGGGGTGATGAAGGTTGGGTTATAATGGGCTCTGGTTGTAAGGGTGAAGAGGGTTGGGTTATAGTAGGCTCTGGTTGTATGGGTGAAGAAGGTTGGGTTTTAGTAGGCTCTGGTTGTATGGGTGAAGAAGGTTGGGTTAAGGTAGGCTCTGGTTGTAGATAAATGATGAAAGGTTGAGTTGTGCGGGGTGTTGTTGAAGGGGTTAAGGGTAGGTTTACATTTGGTGTAGGAGAAAAGGGTTGATGTGTTTGTGGAGTGGTTGGTTCTTCATCGGTTGAGGAACTCAACACGATGGGTTCTGGGGTTGTAGCCAAGGAAACCTGGATATGCGGTTGATCATCAGAGGGCAAGGCCTCTTGTTCCCTTGGTTGGGTTTCTTGAGGTGAAGGTTGGTTTGGTGCTGGTTGCTGTGGTACAGCGGATGTTGAAGTGTATGCAGCCGCCGCCTCTTTCTCCCCCTCACAAGGGCCAAGGCCTTGATCCTTGGGGTCTTGGTCATCATGGCGCCTTTTTTTGCTCGGGCGGCTGCTTGAGCAAGAGGCTTCAGACCTCTTCTTCTTCTTGTTCTTCCTGAGGGATGTAAGATACTCCCTCAGGGCTGTCTTTCTGGTGGTCTCCTTCATTGAACGAAGGAGAATTGATGTACGTCGTTGTTCATCGACCATCGTTTTAGTGAGAGCCCTTGTTGGTTGGATGGCTCGATGAACAAACTTTG
>NW_020207786.1:0-1324 GCF_001531365.2 Cynara cardunculus var. scolymus | reverse complement strand
AATCCGCTAACCCGTTGATGTTCAATCTTCACTTTATGGCAAGTAAGACATTTTGCCACGTATTCGGCTATATCCCGTTTCATACCGTTCCACCAAAAGTACTGTTTTAGATCTCGGTACATCTTAGTGGATCTAGGATGAATTGAGAATAACGAATTATGAGCTTCACTCATAACTGCTTCTTTGAGTTCAGGATTGTTGGGTACACAAAGTCGATTAGAGAACCAGATAATACCTTTATCATCAACTCGAAAATTAGACTGTGAATCACCTTTAGCCTTTTGTAAGATAGCCCATAGTTCTCCATCCTCTTGTTGAGCCTTTTTGATTCGAGATACAAGAGTTGGTTCAACCGTGAGACTAGCCAAAAGTTCATTTGCACCACGATAACACAAAGAGATACCCATACATTCTAGATCTGAAACAATATGGGACTGAACGGTTAAAGACGATGCATTACCAAAGCTTTTACGGCTAAGGGCATCGGTGACTACATTGGCTTTGCCTGGATGATATTGAATTCGAACGTCGTAATCCTTAAGAAGTTCGAGCCATCGTCGTTGACGCATATTCAACTCTTTTTGCGTGAAGATGTACTTTAAACTTTTGTGATCGGTAAAAATATCACAAGTCTCTCCATACAAATAGTGATGCCATATTTTGAGTGCAAAAATGACTGCTGCCAACTCAAGATCATGAGTAGGGTAGTTTACTTCATAAGGTTTGAGTTGGAGAGACGCATACGCAATCACTTTGCCATGCTGCATTAAAACACAACCAAGACCACTTTTTGAAGCATCACTATAAACCTGAAAACCTCCCGATCCAGATGGCAATGCAAGAACAGGCGTTGTAATCAATCGCTTCCTCAGTTCTTCAAAACTCTTTTCCTGTTCTTCACCCCAAACAAATTTAAATTCTTTTCTAAGAAGTTTAGTCATAGGGAGCGCGATCCGGGAAAAGTTTTCAACAAACCGTCGATAGTAACCAGCCAGACCTAGGAAACTTCGGACTTCAGAAACGTTTGTTGGTTTTGGCCAGTTGGTGATAGCCTCAACCTTTGCATGATCAACTTTAATGCCTTCGCCAGAGATAATGTGGCCCAAAAATGCCAGTTGATGCAACCAAAATTCACACTTAGAAAACTTTGCGTACAACTTCTTATTTCGAAGAGTTTCTAAAGTACTACACAAGTGAGTTTCGTGATCTTCTTTCGACTTTGAATATATGAGAATATCGTCAATAAAAACGATAACAAAGTCGTCCAAATAATYTTTGAAAGCTCGGTTCATAAGATCCATAAAAACTGCTGGAGCATTAGTTA
>NW_020207785.1:0-1443 GCF_001531365.2 Cynara cardunculus var. scolymus | reverse complement strand
ACAGGATTTTGAAAATATGGTGTACGAGAGCAGTACATGTAAGAATTTTGATGAAAGGAATGACACCTCCAAATCAGAGACCGATGACAACCCTATGGTCAAACCAGGGTCTCTGGTTGTCAATCCCACTTCATCAGCAAGTACTGTTGATAAAAAGGAGAATCCTAATGAGGAACCATCCGCTGATGAATCGATGAACCATCCAAGTAAAACTAAAAGTTCATCTAAGTTAGAATCGATGGAATCTCAAGTAGATCACTCTGAAGCATCAACCTCTGAACCCACACCTCCCACGAACATCCATGCTAATTTTGATTTCGAGAAATCAGCGAGAGACTTTCTCGATTCTGAATCTGAAGAAGAGATAATCTGTGAATCACCAAAGATCATTGAGAATAAGATGCCTCAAAACTTCAAACCCTCAATATAATCTGATATTCCACCATCAATGAAATCTTCAGACAAAGGAAATGGAAAGCTGAGATATATCAAATCTGCCAACGATAACTCAAAAGGCCCTGGTATATCTTCTATGTTCATTAAGTTTACTCGTGAGCAAAAATAGAAGTGGCCTACCTCTGAGAAATCTAACCACCACTTTTCCTCTCATTCAGCTGAAAAAAAGCAGTCCCTTCTCAGGAGAAAAGAAGTAAAGACAAAGACCCCTTCAAATAAAAAATGTGAACTAGAGAGGAAGTTTGTAAAAACAACCAATGCTAGGACATAATTTACATCCCATGCATTTACTTATTTATTTTCAGCGAATAAAAAGAACGTTAGACATTCATGTTCAAAGTATAATGATTGTAAATGTTTAGCTCTTTTACAAAACCTGATAAGTCAAAATGCCTCGAGTTCTAAAGTTAGTCCTACACAGAGCTCTCTGGTAAAGTCTCGTCAGAGCATGAAAATGCCTCGAGTTCTAAAGTTAGTACTACACAAGTTGTAGAAACTGCTAATGCTCTTGAGAAAAGTAAGAAAGAACCTTCAAAGCAAAGTAACCCTCAATGCTCTGTCTCCAAAGCTCAGAAGCCTACTTATACTTGACAGCAAAAGGAAAAATGCCCTTTAACTAACAAATCCTCTGTTGCAGTAATTGCAGGAAAACCAAGGGAGGGAAAAATACAGAAGAGCTTTAAAAAGAATTTAAAAAGGGACCTTAGAATAGTGAAGGAATCTTGTAAAAAGAGACTCATATCTAGGAAGGGCTCTAAAAACAAAACCTTTGTACCCTTCTTTGTGAATTCTAATGAAAAACTTAAGAAATTTCCTTATGATGTCTCTTTTTGTACTTGTTCTGATTTCATGCATACTCCTTCTGCACACATCCACCACCCTTCTTGTAAAGTCTCTCACCCTAAGAGTCAAGGCTCTAGGGTCAATAAGAGACAGGTTGGCATTTCTTCCAAGAAAATTAAAGCCAAACCTAAGGATGTAAATACA
>NW_020207784.1:0-1404 GCF_001531365.2 Cynara cardunculus var. scolymus | reverse complement strand
GAACCGTGTTGGGCCTTAATGAACCGTATTGGACATTAATGGACCGTATTGGGCCTTAATTAATGAACCGTATTCCATATTGGACATTAGTGGACCGTATTGGGCTTTAATGGATCGTATTGGGTTTAACGAATCGTATTGGACATTAATGGATCGTATTTGCTTTAACGGACCGTATTGGGCCTTAACGGATCGTATTGGACATTAATGGATCGTATTTGCTTTAACGGACCGTATTGGGCCTTAATGAATCGTATTGGACATTAAAGAATCGTATTGGGCTTTAACGGACCGTATTGGGCCTTAATGGATCGTATTGTTCATTAATGAATCGTATTGGGTTTTAATGGATCGTATTGGGTTTTAACGGATCGTATTGGACATTAATGGATCGTATTTGCTTTAACGGACCGTATTGGGCCTTAATGGATCGTATTTGCTTGATATGCCACCCTTATAACAAATGGACACCTCTCCTTGATATGCCACCCTTATAWCAAATGGACACCTCTCCTTGATATGCCACCCTTATAACAAATGGACACCTCTCCGTGATATGCCACCCTTATCTCTTCATCAAAACTTTTTATAAAAATAATTCCGAATAGACCGCAGTCATTGGAATAGTTATCAGATCAAAATCATTTATCTCAAAACCTCATTTTATGATAAAATAACAATTTCCTTTAAAATCACAAAACATCATCTCAAATCCGGTCAACAAATCCGGTCCACAAATCCGGTCCACAAATCCGGTCAACAATCGTCCGGTTTAGTCACTTAGATTAAAAATCCACTTTGTCCGGACATCAAATCCGGTCAACACACACCACCTACACTTTGAACGGTTTATACTTAGAATTTATTCGTACTTGAACGGATATCAAATCCGGTCACTAATCCGTTCAAGACTTGTCCGATTTAAAAATAAACCTGTCCCCATGTGATCGTATTCTTACTTCTCAGTATAAAATCATAAGTAATACTACCAATCATAAACCGCTCAATACTCAACCGGATTACCAACTCCGGACAACAAACCGCTTATGGCTTGTCCGGTTTAGAAACAATCCGTACAATAAACCTTTCAAGGCTTATCCTTTTTAAACCCTTATCCGGTCACTCTTTGTCCGGATAAACACTTAGACAATTTAATCAAAGTTTCATTCCAAAGGATAAGAATACGAAGCATGCAAATAAAACCTGTAGTAATTTTGATGTAAAAAGCTTTAGAAACCACTCACCTCAAAAGCTTTTTAAACCAAATGCTTGCAATCAACTTGAATCTCTAACACTTGAAATCACCCTTTTGAAATCCGGACAACACTTTCTAAAACTCTCTCAAAATAACAGGAAGAAATAAATGAGGAGACTAAGCTCCTATTTATACCCCCACCCCACCCC
>NW_020207783.1:0-1443 GCF_001531365.2 Cynara cardunculus var. scolymus | reverse complement strand
TATATATATATATATATATATATATATAATTGTATAAAATTGTATATGTATATTTGGAATAAACATGTTTAATTCCAAAAACAATGTGAGCCAAACAAAAAGGGGACGTATATGATATCATCACATGTCTTCTTTGTAATGGCATATTAATTTACTCAACTTTTATCGTTTATATTTAATCATTTTATTTTAAATAATTTTTTAATTAAAAAATAAAACAAATAAACACCCCCTTCTAAATCATGCTTTAGAACACACACAAAAAAAAGTATGCAACACCTAGTTGAAAGAGTGCCTTAAGTTACCATGTAGATGATGTTTCAACTTAGGGGGCCATTTATCAAATACTTATCCGATAAGCATCTAGCAGTAAAATTCAACACTATTATTTTTTTACCGAGTTAGATTTTAGTCAACAAAAAACGGCTTTCTATGCAACAAATTACCCGGTAAGAGCTGACTGTAGTAAGAGTCATTGCCCTCGCTTACCGGGTAAGACTCTAGGTTATTATCTCACTCTTACATGGTAAGATTTTTGGTCCTTGTCATGTTCATCCAATAAGGTAATGTAACTTGGTAAACGCTTATCAGGTAAGTGTTTGATAAACAGCCTCTTAATCATTTTACTACATATTTGCAAAAAATATATGGTATATAATGAAAGAGAGAGGCATGAATGGATACATACCTAGAATGAATGGCATGGTTTTGATGCCTCCAAGAGTCTTCTTCTCTTTAGTGTCTTCATGGTTATGCTCACCATCCTCATCCTCTTTGGTTGAACACATTTTCCTCTTCACAACCTCCATATGTGCTTTGCTTTTGGTCATTTTGATGATTGAATGAATGATTTATAGGGATTGAGTGAAGGGTATGATGCACATGAATGATAGTGGTGATGATGAGTCATGACATAACATGATGTTTTTGTATACCTTGGCTCATTCCCATTTCAATTTGAATACGTCACTTTCACACTTCAATCACCCACTCACAAGATTTCTTAAATATATACAACAATCCAACACTTACCAAAATGTAAATTTTTTACTATGCTTCTAAACAAACATAAGAATACCCATAATTCAAAGGGATAATGGTCAACTTTTTTGAAAGTTAAGGAGTTCAAATATCATTAATTGGTGCTTTTTCATATACTTACATACATATACACACACATTAATATATAGACTTGGAATCATATGAGACCAAGGGTTTTCCGTGAGATCCGTAAGACCAATTCTCAACCCTTGTATTAGATCTACAATCTTAACATTCATAATCACAATATTGTCACGAGACTTCTCAATAATCACAAAATTGTCACCGTGCAACTTTATATCATTAGATCATTAGCTTATAAAGTTGATCAATGAACATAAATTGGTCTTAACGCATCTCACGAAAAACCATTGGTCTCACGTGAACCCAACCCTATATATA
>NW_020207782.1:0-1386 GCF_001531365.2 Cynara cardunculus var. scolymus | reverse complement strand
GTTTGGTGCAGTGGGAATGGGGTTGCGTATTCGGCTTATGGAGAGAAGCCGATTGCGTTTAGGTGAGAAGCCGATTGAGTGTAGAAAAGAAAGAGGGGATCGGTTTAGGGAAGGGGGGTCGGTTTGTGTGTGGTTTGAGAGAGAAATCGGCTTGGGAGTTTCGGTGTGCAAGGTTTTTAGAGGGGGGCGATTGGGATCGGTGTGAGTATGTGTTTTGTGTGAGAGGAACCGAAAGGGAGAGGAGAGGGGAGTAGGATCGGCTTGAGAGGGTGGAGGGGGGTTCGGTGTGTAGAGTGGGAGAGAGAGATAAAGGGTTCGGCTTGGGGGAGGGTCGGTTTGCGCTTGAGTAGAAACCGATTGGGATTGGAGGATCGGTTTACGCCAAGGGTTGTAGCGAGGGTGGAGAGAGGCCGAACAAAGGGGGTCGCGTGAGGTTATTGATTGGTAAGCCGAAGGAAGAGGGGTTGAGGGTGTGAGTTTGAGATCGGTGTGGCAAGTGAAGGAGGTAAATCGTTATATAAATAGGGAGAGTGAGATCTAGGGTTTTGAAAAAGAGAGAGAGAGTGGGCCGAAGGTTATGGGCCAAGGGATTGGGCCATCGGCTTATGAGATTGGATGGGAGAAAAGGGATAAGCCGAATGGTGTTTGGGAGGGGATCGGTTTGTGTTGTATGAGATCGGTGGCAAGCCGATTGAGAGGAAAGAGGCAAGCCGATTGGTGTTTGATGTGAAGGTGAAATCGGCTTGATGAGGAACCGATTGGAGATGGTGGAAGGAGATCGGCGTGTTGTGAGAAGGCGATTGGAATGTATTCGTAATCGGCTTGAGGGGAGGCCGAAAGGAGAGTGGTTAGAGGGAGAAGCCGAGAGAGAGAGAGAGAAAGAGGGTGAGGAAGAGGCCGAAAGATAGTGTTTGGCAATCGGCTTGAGATGGTGGAAGTGGGTTGATGGTTTAGGGTGGAAGCCGATTGGGATGGGGTAAAAGAATCGGCTTATGGATTAGAAAAGGGGAAGGGGTGTTCGGCTAGTGTTTGTAATCGGCTAGGAAAGAAAAAGATGAAGCCGAGAAGGAGGGTTTAGGTTTGGGCCCAAATGGAGAAGCCCACATCCCTAGGATTTAAATACACAAAATAATGAAAACTATTACATAAACATAAAATAAAAACTCTTTATTATTATTATTAATTTTTTTTTTAAATTTATTTTATGTAAAAAAAAACTAACTAATAAATTTTAAAAAAATACGAATTTTTAAGCAAATCACACAGAGACGTTTTAGAGAGAAAAAATAGGAATTGATTTTCAAGAAAAAATACACTAGTGTAAAACCCATCATTTTAAAAAAAATCAATATTTTAGAAAAAGAAAGAAAGCATATTCACACAGAT
>NW_020207781.1:0-1445 GCF_001531365.2 Cynara cardunculus var. scolymus | reverse complement strand
AAACATTCACAGCAATATGTAGAATCAAAATCCCTTTGCTTTTCACCTGTATGCTGTCAAAACCTAACACGCTGCTCAACAACTATGAACACAGTGAGAATGGTGAGCGGATTAAGATGTAACAATCAAACAAGTGAAATCCAGAAACTATTATGAGCGATTTACAGAATAAAGACAAGAAACGGGTGAAACTTATTGAGCAGTTTAATAAACCGGACAAAACACTTCAATGCACAAAATTTCTAAGTCCTAAACCGCTCAAGACTTAAAACTTAAACCAGTCAAGTCCGCTCAATGTTAAACCTAACCTGCTCAAAATTGAAAAACTAGACTTACCTGATTTGAAATAATCCGATGAAATAATGTGAGGTTTAGTGTAAACCGCTCAAAGCTGTGAAGAATCCGCTCAAACGGTGTGCGGTGTAGATGAACACCGCTTGAGAAATCCGATCAAGGATCGTGTGGTTTAACCTGTCTTCACGATGAACAATCCGATCAAAGCTTCTGCGGTGAATCTCTAGTCCGCACAATTGATGTGCGGTTTACCTTTAATCAGCCTAACCCTTGCACCGATTTAAGAACTCTGTATCCGCTCAAACTGAAGCATGCGACCTTAATCATGTGGCCGGACTTGTATCTGGTGAACTATAATGGGCCAGAAAGAATTTAAGACCAAAGAAATTAAGTCTTGTAAACCGGTTGGACTTTGGACAGATTGAACGGATTAACACAAAATCAACCAAACTAAAAATCAAAAACAGATTAAAACCTATCAAAAACACAAAAACTAAATTTAAAAAAAAATGGATCAAAAACACTAGCATTTAAAAAAATTAAGAACACAAAAAAATTTAAAAAAACACAAAAATTCGATTAAATCTTGATAAAGATTGATCAAATCAGAAAAGTTTGTGAATAACAAAGATTCACAATACAATTTCGAGCATTTTGATCATTTTATAACATGAAAACACAAGATTTTATGAAAAAAAATCGGATCAAACAGAAAGAAAATATGAAGAACGCGAAGAACATGAAGAACTAAAAAAAAATTCAGAAATTAAAAATTCACTTATCTTCAAAAGAATTCTGATTTCTTCATCTGATTTCTTGCATTCCAGCTTTGATACCAATTGTGAGGTCGAAATCACTGATCAATCTTCATTTAGCTTTATAACAATCATGGCAGAATTTTGATATTGCATTAAGATCATCAAGAACAATATAGAGAGAAAAAGTCAATCCTTATATTTCAGTCAAACCTCTCAATACGTATGTAAATCTTACAATAAGCTCTCTTCACTTACTAATTACAAAGATTAGCATTATTTATATGGTCAAACTACAAAGACAAGGTCAAAGTCAAACCTATAAGAAAAGTCAAACACGCTGACTTTTTACAATTATAGACTATTTATAAACTTTCAAGACGAATACAATTAATA
>NW_020207780.1:0-1445 GCF_001531365.2 Cynara cardunculus var. scolymus | reverse complement strand
GTCCCAATATCGTCTTTCAAGTAATAAAAGTGGTACAAGTACCGGATATCGTCCACAGGGATCGTAGTAAAAGTTTAAAAGAAAGTAAAGTTAAGAAAATGATTTCAGAACCACAGACTACAATCAGGACTAAAAGAAAGTATACAAATAGTCCCAATATCGTCTTTCAAGTAATAAAAGTGGTACAAGTATCGGATATCGTCCACAAGAATCGTAGTAAAAGCTTAAAAGAAAGTAAAGTTAAGGAAATGATTTCAGAAGGCGCATTCGAAGACTTAGATTTGAACAGAGTTAACACAACTAAAAACAGGAGATAACAGAATATAAAAGCAAGATAGGGTGTATGACTTTTCGGGTGAGATGTAAATATTATTTCTAGTCGACCAATGCTGTCAAAATGCTACAGCATGAAACCATGCTGACAGATTGCTACAGCATGCAATCAGTAACAACTACTGTTTACCAATTACTTTGAAGGTATTCCTCTCGAACTTCACCAATGCACTGATATTATAGCTTTCAACCCATATCTCTACGAGGTATCCAGACCAGTGAAAGTGACAAATGGTGTCTTCAAAGTATATAGATAAACAAATCTCTTTGCTAAAAAAACTCACTCTCTCGAGTGGATTCCCATATCATTCAAGTTGACGTGTTTTGAATGGCTCATCTCTGAATCCATTCCACTATAACACTTCAGAGTGATCAACTCGTCGAGAATTACAACTTAGAAAATACGGACAACAAATCTCTTTGTTAGCAACTCTCTCAAGTCTACTTCCCATATCATCCAAGTTGACGTGCAAACAATGGCTCAGCTTAGAGTCTACGACACTTTAACACTTTCAAAGTGATCAACTCGTTAAGAAGTGTCATTGGTTTTATAAAACTTGAAATGAAAAAGTAAAACATCGTTGTTACATGAAAGGGTCGACTATATTTTGGTTTAAAAACTCACCCTTTTCGTCATACACCCGAGCTAATAAAATTAGCTACTCATGACGAAAAGTAAATGACAAGAAATATAAATTGCGATAAGTAAAGACATATGCGGAAAGTAAATACGGAATATAAATGATGAAATAATAAAGATGCGGAAAGCGTAATAAATAAATGACGGAAATAAAATGGAGGTAAGCGTAAATAAATAAAAGACGGAATATAAATAACGGTAATATAAAGAAAGCGATTAAAAGGAACTCGAAATGCCAAAAGATTAATAATATTTAAAAGACAACTTGTCCTCCAAGTAGTTTGGAGAACTACTTGAGAGAAAAGTGTGGAGTAGAAGTGTTGAGGTGTGTTGAAAACTCCTCCAAACATCCTTTTTTATACTAGGAATGGAATGAGGGCAAAATAGTCAATTCACACACTTTTAGTTCTAAAGAAACTAGAAAGTACACTAAAGCAAACTAATGGTACAATAAAGTAAACTAATAGTTAAA
>NW_020207779.1:0-1445 GCF_001531365.2 Cynara cardunculus var. scolymus | reverse complement strand
TGTGTCAATTTTTGAAGATTGGGAAAGGTGTCAAAGTTTGAAAAGAATTGATCTATAATTGCTGATAATTGCTGATGATTATCGTGCTGCAATATTCAAGGGGGAGTGAATGTGAAGATTCTTTCTGTAAAGAGATTGTTGTTCCTTAAAGGGGAAGATTATTCAAGTGTTGATTTCTTATCAATTTAAGGGGGATATAAAATTTTCTGGTGCTGATCAAAGGGAAAGATTATCATAAATTTGTTGATAAAAAGGGAAATTATTTGTTTGGAGATTGTTAAAGATCTAAGGTTGCTAAAAGCTTTGAAGATTAAATCTTAGAGTTTCTAAAGTTTTCTGAAGATGTTGTTTTGGACTTGAATCCAAAGGGTGAGATTGTTGGAACAAAAATGTTGTATTCAAGTCCCGATTTGAATCTTCTATGTTATTGATCTTGTTATGAATTGATTGAATTAGACTTAAAATTGCTTTGGTACCCATTTCTCAATGGGTCCAGCGGAGTTAGAAGCGACATCTTTCTTTTCTGAGCCTGAAGAAAAGGATTCAGCATCAGGAAGAGTCTTCACTAAGCCTRAAGAATAGTCTTCAGTGGTTTTCTTCACCTTTGTCGTTTTCACAACTTTAGTGACGGATTTCACTTTGGCTGATTTTTCAGCTTTAGCTACTTTCTTTACCGTAGCTGGCAGACYAGTTTTGGTAGCTGAAGGACACTTACTGGATATATGAGAAGTTTCCCCACAGTGACGACACTTCTTATAGCTGAAAGAAGCTTTAGGACCAATAGAGTCAGAAAGAAGATAAAAGGGACAAGCTCCAAGAATACCTTTTTCATTTGTTCGAGGAGGAACAACTGAGAGTTTAGATACCTTGGTTTAAATATTCACTTTCAGTTTAGACTTAGATCTTTGAGGGCGTTCAAAAACCTTGGTCCCTGAGGAAGAAAGTTTACAAGCTGAAGGAATARAACTAAGTCAATTAGACTTGCGGTCCTTCTTGGGAAGAGGAGGAATGTTGACAATGGATTTCCATTTGTCTTTGCATCCTGAACATAGAGAAKTTCCTTCAAGATGAGTTTCAATAGAAGAGTACTGAGAGGAAGAGGTGTCAGAAATAGAAGAGAAAAAAGTACCAAACTTAAGCATGGACTTGTTAGTAACACAATCTTCCTACTCATAGRAGAACCCTATACCACTCTTTATCTTGGTGGGGATCTRAGCGTTGATGATCTCAGTGGCCTTGATAGAGGCTTTGCACCATCCTTTAATGGTAGCCTTCTCAGTCTTGAGTTCAGCAATTGCTTGCTCACGCTCAACGATAGCTTGTTCGTATTCGATGCTAATGGTCTGGTTTACAATAATTTGATCCTTAAGATTTTCTTCAATCTTAGTTAGCTCTTTGATCTTAGAATGGCATCTCTCTAATTGTTCTTGAAAATCAAGATTAAG
>NW_020207778.1:0-1388 GCF_001531365.2 Cynara cardunculus var. scolymus | reverse complement strand
GCTTCTGTACCCTAGCTCATGCTCTGTCGGGTGGAACTCCTTAAATGGATACAATCTTGCGTTAGGCTCGGCAAAGGGCATCTTCTCTGCAATCAATTCCCCAAAGACTAGGCCAAAGAACCTCTGTAGAATAAGGTTTGGATGATTGAGGTCCTCTTTGGCCTTCTTCTGCGCCTTCACTCTTGACTTCTCACCCCTTTGTGTAGCGCACTTCTTCTTGATCAAACCCACCATGTCTTCGAAGATGAGCTGTGCGTAGTCGAGGGGCAAGTTGAAATAAATTCCATACACAATGGAAAGCATTGCGTGAGAGGTCTGGTCATGGCTGCCGACCTTCCCTGTTAGACAGCAGTTCACGATCGAGAATAGAGTATTCCAGATTGGGGGAAGGCCTTTTCGTTTGAACTGAGTCCTTTTCACAATTTTGGTCTTGTCAGCATAGGAATGAAATTCAAGAAATTGAATTAGTTCATCGTCTATTGGGGTTGGGGCGAAAGCATCCAAATGGAGGGATTCCAAGGAGGGTAGGTGCAAGGCAGTTCGAAGGGTATTCACATTAAGTTCCACGGGTACAAAGGATTTGTTGATTGGGTGAGAAGCATAACCAACGATGCTTAGACCCGAGTTGTCTAGGGTAGTTATGTAAAAGCTTAACAAGAATTGGGTGATGTAAGATTCAGGTGTAGATTTGGTGGCTGAAAGGGCATAAAAAAGTGGATGGTTACGCAGAATTTCAAGAAGGGGGAAGGTGAATTCAGGGAAACCTGTTGAAGATGGAACGAAGTAATAATTATTTGGTTTCTTTACCAGGACGACTTTCTCATACCGATTTTGAACAAATGATAGAGCGTGAGACGTTAATGCTTGGGCTTGGGTTACTTCGTCGTCGCTTGAGACGTTAGCAGATTGAGCGGAGGCTGAAGATGAAGACATAGTTGTAGGTTTTTTAGAAAAGCTTGAAAGTTGCAGGTTCGTCTGAGATGAGGGATATTGTAAAGGTTTACGTTTTAGGGGGAAGGGGGTATTTATAGTGAGGGATTTGAAATGAACCGTTTATTGGGAGAAATAACGTAATGAGTGGCTATAGGGTGTGACGAATCAAAAATATGACACGTGGTGTTGGGAAGACGTGCGCCCCCGATTCTGACATGCGCATGATTAGCTTTAACCCTTATCCACATAACCACGCACACCATATCTATAGACAAGAACTATTAAGAGAGTTCTGCTAGAGGCCTAAGGGTAACAGAGCCTCTGTGATATATGCTGGGTCTTCTAATATGTTACACCTTTATTTACCTAAACGGTTTGAAAATCCTCAGAGAGATGAGTAYTTGSTCAGTTCAAACCCACAGAGCCTCTGATAGAAGCGTCAGAGGTTCTGATGA
>NW_020207777.1:0-1445 GCF_001531365.2 Cynara cardunculus var. scolymus | reverse complement strand
AAAGAAAACTTTCTAAATATAGTGTGTGTAAAAACCTTTCATCTACTCAACTTTCTATATATATAGTATTGAGGAAAGGTGGTGGGCGGCACAACCAGCCGACCTCCCCCGCTTTTCTTAATTTAAAATTAAATCTCAAGATATTCATATAAACATAACACACACACATACACATACACATATTTATATATATATGTTAAAGAAAATCTTAAATCAAAACTTGAAACCCGAATATTACAACAAGCTAGTCAGTTGGACATCCAGAAAACAAAATTGTATTTCAACSTCTACAGCGGAAGCAGAATATGTTGATGCTGCTAGTTGTTGTTCACAAGTTCTCTGGATGAAGACTCAGCTTAAAGACTATGGCTTTGAATATGAAAAGATTCCCATTCTCTGTGAGTCCAAGAGTGCAATAGCCATCTCTACAAATCCTGTGCAGCATTCCAAGACCAAACACATCGATGTAAGGTACCACTTTTTGAATAACAATGTTGAAAAAGGTAATATAGATATGTCCTTTGTTTCTATAGAGATTCAACTTGYAGACATTTTCACAAAAGCTCTTGATGAGAAAAGATTTTTATTTCTTGTCAGCAAGATAGGTATGCTGAATCTCACCACTTAGAGACAATCCATAGTTTGAAACCAGAGATTCTCAATATCTCATTGTTATRCCTACAAGTGATATCCTAATGGTCATTATCCSTAAGTACTCTAAACCAGAGCCTCTGGTTCAAAAGACCAGAGCCTCTACCCAAATTAGAAATACTTGTTTAAATTTTGGCCAAACTTTTTTCATCGCCTTTGGAACCAGAGCCCCTCTGGTCCAAAGCCAATACTTTGTGATTTTTTCACTAAGTACCCTCTTCCAACCAGAGCCTCTGGTTCTATAGACCAGAGCCTCTGGATTCCAATCCTTTGAGACACAACCTCTTTGGTCCCAAAATTGGTTTCCCTCATACTTCCATTCGTATTAACTTAGTCATATTACATCATTTATGTAACCAAAGCTTCTGGTCTCCAAGCCCTTTGCAACCAGAGCCCCTCTGGTCCAAATTGGACTTCTCGTACATCATTATTTAAACATTCTTTCTTCATTTGTGCATATCCTTCTCAACCAGAGCCTCTAGATTCAAAGTCTTTGGAACCAGAGCCCYCTGGTCCCAAAGGCCCATCATTCTCATATCCATTTAACTTAACCAAATTCCATATACGTTTTCATCATCATTCACAACTAGAGCCTCTGGTTGTATACACCAGAGCCTCTGGTCATCAAATTCAACCTTSTTATTGATTCTAWGGGGAGTTTTTAAACTCAAAACACATTCCCACGCATCATTTGAGGGGGAGTTTTGCATTCATAATCATGCACCCATATTGCACAAAACATGCATTTTCCCATCCAGAGCCTCTGGTTCGTCTATATAGAGCCTCTGGATCAC
>NW_020207776.1:0-1446 GCF_001531365.2 Cynara cardunculus var. scolymus | reverse complement strand
CCTACTCATTCTTCTCCTCCTATTCATCGATCAAGGTATATTGCACCCTCGACGACTGAAAAAACTCCCTATTTATTAGCAGCAAGAAATGCTCGACCTTAACTTCTCTTCCTCAAGAGTTGGGGTGTGAGTGACAGAAATTTTTACAAACATAAAAATAAAAGGTTAATTCTTAGATATCGCGCACAACTTAAAAAGAAAGGTAAGTAACTTCTATGCATTCCTTCCAGAGACGATCCACTAGTCATTGCCCCCCAAGGATGAAATCTTTGTGAAGACATACCTCGTCTTCCACTTCCTATTATTCATTGACGTTCCCAAAAATAAATACTTGTACAAAAGGGCCATTGAAAACTTAATTTTAAGGGATACTCCTACAAAACGAAGAATCCCTCTGGGTATTTCTTCTTGTCTAAGTTCGTCAGGGGCCTTTAGTTGAATATTATTGTATAATCCCATCAACAACTTAAAATCTTGTAGCTATCCTTTCTCCTGGATGGAATTCATGGGTTTGTTCATTTCACTAACAAAGGACCTCATGAATACTTTCTTGTAAAAACCTAGAAACTCCCAACCCTTTCTCGGCTTCTTAGAAAAAGACTTTAATTTGGTCTGGGCATATATCACAAGTAAAAAAGACAAGGGATTGTACCTTATATACTAACTCAACTTTCAAGTTTTAGCGGAACGAAATCTAGTCTCACGATTTTACTACGATTCGTACTGCTGGAAACATTTTGTGGAAGATGGTATCTAGAACATAAAAGGAAACGTGAAAAAGAAAGGAGATAATTATAAAGATCTTGGGGAGAATATGCAATGATCCAACTGTCAGAGACGAGCATCGATGGGAGTTGTCTGGATAAAAGACAGATGACATATGTGTCTTGGAAACCGTCTCCCACTAACCTAGAAGATCAGGCATTTCAGCTTCCTTATTYATGGTTAMGTTCGAACCAAATCTCAAATGAATTAGTTAGCGGGAATACGAATAGTCTTATGATCGTTGCAAAATTTCTTAAGACCAAATTTTCTAACAACTATCGTCCATTATTTGTCTTAATGCTTCCAAATGCATTAATCATTAAATTAGTTTGCATATTGTAACCAACGAACTAATTAAGTTATGGCGTCATTCAAGTATCCAGCTGAAATATGCAAAGATTATTATGATTCGAGGATAACGGCTATTTGATCTCGGGCCAAACTATTCGGACACATTGCATGCCTTGAAGAGAGAAAATCCAAATCTATACAACTATTCATTGTTCACAATTGTCGTAACATTCTTAACACATTCTTCTAATTRCCAACTTATTGTAAATGACAGCAACCCTGATTGGTGTAGTTTTTCTTTGGTCATGCAATGATTCTACTGTCATTTTTATCCTTGTTTAGGGTTTTTCGTTTCACCAAAACATTGTGTTTTTTCGTTGTTTTCTTCAC
>NW_020207775.1:0-1446 GCF_001531365.2 Cynara cardunculus var. scolymus | reverse complement strand
AAACTAATATCTCTAATGGTCCAATTTACTTTAATTGTTATCCCAATTTCTCAGTAGGATTATTTGATCCAAATATTCTAGATACTTTAGTTTTAACAATCAAGACAAAAAAWTTAGAATTTTCAGAAAGTACTCAGGCTGCTTCAGCCATATATCGAGTATGCTATAAAACTATGTCTACAACAATTGAACCAAAAACTAAATTAGCGAGTCAAAGAAATGAAACTATAATATTTGAATCAAATCCCATACACACTAAAGTTCAAATTCCAAAGCGTCTAAAATGGAATGAAATTACTCAATCTTGCAACTGGAATCTTCAAAATATACATCCACCAAAACAATTAGATAATTCTAATCAACAATCAAGAATTATAGAACATGATGATGGTTCAATAGATATAAATTTTGAATCTTTTCCATTTGTTCCTTCTAGGTTTTCTACAGGGTCAACCAGTAACGTTGATATAAAAACACCTCTACTCCCAAAATCTAAATCTTTAAGATATGAAGATTTCAATACAAATATTCCAAAACCTATCTACCAAGAAAATGATTCGGGAGAATATAGTCCTACTAGATCAGACGTTATATCTGAATTAAATAATTTCAAAGATCAATTATGAGTAACAAACTTCAAGTTAACATCAATTCAAATAGATTCTTCAAATGAATGATTAATCAAAAYTGGAAAYATRTAGAAGAAAGATATAACGAATTAAACAATTTCGAATCTCGTTTAAAACACCTTCAATCTAGATTAAGTCAACTATATGATGATCTTTGTCTAATGCCAACTACTGTTTTACTCAAAGAACTAGAACAAACAGAATTACAAATAAAAACAAATAAAAGAGAAATACAAATGATGCATATATGTATAAGACATAATATGAAATAGATTAAATATTGGAGAAATAAATTAACAATTTGCTAAAATGAATAATAAGATTTAAATTCGTTGTAATAGACAAAATAAAACAAACAAAAATATAATAGACGAATAGAAATGGATAATACTATAAATATTTAAAAGAATTAAAACGTGATAGACAAATTTTAATAACAAAAATTTTAGAACAAAGACAAAATAAACCAATTATTCCAGCTTGTATATTTATTAGACAATCATTTATTATAAAGTATATCAATTGGATACAAAAACGCATAGACTCTGAATTCAAAACAATAAAATATCATTCAAGTAAGTTAATAATTTGCTAAAATGTCTCAACCAACGGTTAATATGCAATATCTTATCAAAGAATTTTATGCTGATCATAATAAAGAAAAACGAGAATATTATTATGAATTTGTTAATGATTCAAATAAAGAACTTAGACATCAATTAGCTTAGAGAGAATATATTGATCAACATAATATTCATATAACAGTCTTTGAATGGTATGAAATGTATTGTAAACAAGAAAAAATACTTAATCATTT
>NW_020207774.1:0-1446 GCF_001531365.2 Cynara cardunculus var. scolymus | reverse complement strand
TTATCTATCTGATATTTGGATTCATCCTTAACTTTTTCTATCTTTTCTTTATATTCTCGATGCAAAGTTTCATTACATTTCACATCAACATAAATCTGAAGTTTAAATTTCTTTTCCAGCTCAGCATACTTTGCTTTCAATTCTTGATTCTCCTTCATTAGAATATCTGCCATTTTTAAAAAAAAAATTATCAGTTAAGAATCTATGCAGTGAAATCAGTGAAAAAGAAATAAGAACAGTTAAGCTCAAAAGGAATAGAAAAACACAAAAACAAAAAACACACACAAAAACAGATATACAATGATCCAAAATGAAAATCTAAACACAAACAAACTAAGAAACCAAAAACAGTTCAAAAACAATAATCCAAGTCCAAAAACAAACTGAATCAGAATCAACAATACATATATGAATCTTTTAAAGAATATTCTATCTGCTCTCGAAATTGCTATCAAAAGTCCACTTGTATGCTACGCTTATCAGTTGCTTCACTTGGGCTACTGTGACTTGATGTTAATTCCACAAAGCCAATCCTTGCTATGCCTGAAAACCTTCCAAAATATACTTTGACGTACCTGTCATAACAACAGTTTAAGAATTAAATACGCTATTCCGAACAAAATCAATCAAATACCTTTGATAATCAATCTTTTTGATTCAAAATCTGTCAAGCAATTAACTTGTTGCTGCTACTGTTTCAGTATAATGCACAAAGTTAAAGACAATGTACCTGTTTAGCTGGAATGTAATCAATATTGACTATCAAACCGGTTTCAAACTCAATATTAAACAGTTTACTTCACCTCGGCTGCTGTTTTTCACAATGAACCAGTAATATCTCAGCTTCAAAACTGTTGTCAAAACAGTCTAATTRCTGCTGTTTCAAACTATTGTTTCTACATCAACAATTTCCACACCAACCTGTTAAGACCTGTTAAGACATGTGGATTGCTGTTTCAGTCTTGCTGTTGCTGGGACAAAATGCTCAACACAGACTAAGCTGTTTAGCTATATAACAACTTCAAAACAGCCTTAACCAGTCTAGCAAACAGCAGTCTAGATAAAATGATTGATGCAAGCTGTTTAAAATCTGTTGATGTTTAAACTAAAATGAAACTGCGGTTACAAGATTGAATATGATAAACCTTGACTATCAACCTTGCTGCTTAAACCTGTTTTACCTGCTGCTATCAAGATCACAACAACTTGTTGCTGCTGTTGTTTCTTCTCTGCTTTAAAGACCTGCTGCTTCTGCTGTGTATGAACCTAACTGTGAAACAGCGGCTGCTTAAAACTGCACACAGTTGCTTACTCAAGAATTCATACCACACAATCTATTCTGCTCCAAGATACCTAAACTTGGTCAATCACACAGCAAAATAAGCATCTAAGCAATGAAATCCGATTGAGAAAGCTAAACTGCACAATTTCAAATGTAACAGCAAG
>NW_020207773.1:0-1390 GCF_001531365.2 Cynara cardunculus var. scolymus | reverse complement strand
AAATATATTTCCGGAATTTTTTTCACTATTTTACCACTTTATCGTTCAAAATATGAATGTTCATTGGGGTTTTTTCGGGATTTTTTTTCACTATTTTACCACTTTATCGTTCAAAATATGAATGTTCATTGGGGTTTTTTCCGAATTTTTTCCCACTATTTTACCACTTTAACTAGTTGTACAAGTCATAAGAATGTATACAACATGTTTTATAAAAGTTCAAGAAGTTATTTAACATGTTTTGGATTGTTCAAGGACTTATTTGTTCCAAAAATTGTCTAATGAGTTATTTAACATCTTTTAGAATGTCCAAGCACTTATTTGTTCCAAAAATTGTCCAAGGACTTATTTAACATATTTTGGAATGTCCAAGGACTTATTTGTTCCAAAAAATTGTCCAAGGACTTATTTAACATGTTTTGGAATGTCCAAGGACTTATTTGTTCCAAAAAATTGTCCAAGGACTTATTTGTTCCAAAAAGTTGTCCAAGGACTTATTTAACATGTTTTGGAATGTCCAGGGACTTATTTGTTTCAAAAAAAAGTCCAAGGACTTAATCATTCTAAACAAGAAAGTCCATTGGTTTTTATTGTATTTTTCCCTTAATACCTTTGTTAAATTTGTTTTATAAGATAGTATAGATAATATAATTAAGTCAAAAACTATTCAATATTGGACTCATTTCGAAGGTATTAAAGAGACGATTATAATGGTGTAACTTGTTAAAATAAAAATGTATTTTTTAAACATGTTTTAATTGATATACGATTATGTATATTAATTCGATAAAGGTTTAAAATGAAACATTTATAAATAAAGAACGTAAAGTAAATTAATTAACTAATTATAGGGATATAAAGTGTAAATTTAAAAAAATTTGGTTGTGAGAGGACTGAGTGTATGTAAGGGGATGAATGCATGTGAAGAGAGGATGGGGTGAAAAAGTGTATAAAGGATATCTTGGTCATTTAGTATTTTAAGACTTTTGTTAAATTTACTTTATAAGATAGTGTATATATATATATATAGAGGTTGGTTATTATACAACCCTTGTCRTTTGTGCAACCAATACAACTCAATCTCAACCGTCCATTTCATTTGATTAATATGTGATTTTATAGAGGTTTTGATTATTTTCTAATATAAAGTATTAATCATAATTAATGAATCGTATTCATCTTCCATAAAATATTTAAATCATAATAAATGAACTCTAATCATTTCTATAAATATTTCAATTTATTGGGTTGTATTAGTTGTACAAATGTGATAAGTTGTATTTGAAATAAACCCTATATATATATATATATATATATATATATATATATATATATATATATTTATATCAATAATTATCAAATCAATTTTGCTTTTTAAAATTACCATGTA
>NW_020207772.1:0-1447 GCF_001531365.2 Cynara cardunculus var. scolymus | reverse complement strand
CCTCACGGCTCAGGCAACTGAGACCGATGAGAACCTTACCTATATCATCTCCCAACTCCAAATCCTCACCCGCACCCTTAACCAACTACCCTCCTCCATTCCCTCCCAAATCCCCCAACCCTCCACTTCATCAATCGATGAATCCCTCACCACCCACACCCAGCAAATAGCGTCCATACAAGACACCCTCACCCAATTACCCACTGCTATCCTTGCCCAAACTCCACAACCCATCCCTCCCGACCCCCTTCCTCTGCAGGCCCATCATTCGAATATGCCTTTTCCTCCTTTACTGCAGAGGTGAGGCACCTAATCACCAACCTCCCATTCCCTCCTTCCACATCCACCTCCATGCCACCACCACCATCGGCCTCCACCGACTACGCAACCAAAGGGGACATGCATGCTCTGTCCCGGGCACTGGTTTCTTTGTTCAACGAAATCAGTGCCAGATTTATTCATCGGGCCATCCAACCAACCAGGGCCTTAACTCAAACATTGGCCGATGAACAGCACCGTACCACCTCTCTCCTCAAATCAATGGAGACCACGCGGAGACGAGCATCCCTGAGGGAGTATCTCAAAGCCCTCAGGAGGGACAAGAAGAAGAAGAGGTCTCAAACCTCTTGCTCAAGCAGCCGTCCATCTAAACAACGACGCCACGATGACCAAGACCCCGATGATCAAGGCCTTGGCCCTCGTGAGGGGGAGAACGAAGAGACGACTGCACAAACAACAACATCTGTTGCACCACAGCAACCAGCACCACAACCACCACCACCACAGCAACCACCACAACACCAACAAGCACCCCAAGGAACCCAAGCTAAGGAACCAGAGGCTTTGTCCTCTGATGATGTACATATTGTATATGTTCCCTTAGCAACAATCCCAGCAGACCCCATCGTGTTGAGCTCTTCAACCCCACAAACAGAAACAAATCAACCTACTTCCTCACCTACATCAAACCTACCCTTAACCCCATCACCTACACCACGCACAACTCAACCCTTTACCTTTTACACCTCACTAGAAACAACCCAACAAGCCTYARCCCAACAACCAGAACAAACAACAACCCAAACCTCTTCTCCTACACAACCTGAACCCATAAGTACTCATCCTTCATCACCCCAACCAACAGAAACCCATCAACCTGAACCCACAAGTTCTCATCCTTCATCACTCCAACCAACAGAAACCCATCAACCTGAACCCACAAGTACCCATCCTTTATCACCCCAACCAACAGAAACCCATGAACCTGAACCCACTCATCCAACCCAACCCATGGTGCAATCAGATATTCCATCTTCCTCTAGGCATCCTCCAGCAGGCCTAGTGGATGAAATAATTTAGCAAATGGAGTCAATGAGAAGAATACCTCAAGCGCCAACCAGGGAGCCTGTATTGATAGAGAATATCCATCAATACCTATATCGTGATC
>NW_020207771.1:0-1447 GCF_001531365.2 Cynara cardunculus var. scolymus | reverse complement strand
GGACCCCGTTTTGATCGAAAAGTCACATTCGCTTCCTCATCCCTTCCTCTTGGCGTACGCCCAGCATACACCGTACAGTATTGGCTTTCATCAGGATCCCGACGTTCCCCTATTGATGGATCAGAAACAACCACCGGAACTGCTTCCTCATCCTTTTGAGTAACACCCAAAGTAGACTGTTTATCAGGAATGACACAAATTGGGTAATATTTAGTTTGATCAGACCTTAATGGGTTTAATGAGCTTATTTCTCCAATTTGAGTGTAATTGAGTTACAGTGATACTAAATGGGTCATAATTTGTCTAATCAGAAGTTAATCGGGGTGATTGAGGTATAATGGGTTTATTTCTCCAATTTGATTCTAATTGAGTTATAATGGTACTAAATGGGTCTTATTATTCTAACCAGGCATTAATAAAGGTGATTGAGGTAGAATGGGTAATAATGGTCGTTAAAGGGTCCATTTTGTGTTAGTGGATATAATGGCCTATTTCTTTTCAAGAAGTTCAATTGGGTCAAAATGATACTAAATGTCCGTTTGGTGTTAGTGAATTTATAATGGGACAACCAATTTTGATCGAGTCATTTGGGTCAAAATCACGATACGTGGATCGTAATTAATCTCGTTAGACCCTTAATAGGCATATTTCTCCAGAAGGAGTTTAATTGGGTCAAAATGAGACTAGATGGCTCATATTCAGTTTGATCAGACATTAGAGGGTATAATCGGCTTATTTTCCCATTTTGAGTCTAGTTGAGTTATCATGGTGCTAAATGGGTCATAATTAGTCTAATCAGAAGTTAATGGGAGCAGTTGAGGTATAATGTGTCTTAATGGTCCTTATTGGGTCCATTTCGTGTTAGTGGATATAATGTGCTATTACTCCTTAAGGCGTCCAATTGGGTCATAATGACACAAACTAGGTCCTGATTAGTCTTATTAGAACCTAATGGGTATTAAGCGCTGCATCTCTCCTCGAGGAGTCTAATTGGGTCAAAATTATACTAAATGAGTCAAAATTAGTATATAACTAGACGTTAATGTGACTAATTGAGGTACAATGGTTATTAAGGGTCCTTATTGGGTCCAATTGGTCCTAGTAGGAAGAGTGTGCCTACTTCTTTTAATCGAGTCGTTCGTGTCAAAATGACACTAACTGGATCGTAATAAATCAAATTGGACCCAAATTGGTTTAATAGGCCCATTTCTTTATAAGGAGTCTACTGAAAGGGGTAGAGTTTCCCTAGGCAATTTTATAAAGACAGTAAAAGAGCGTCACCAATACAAAGCAATCAACAAGAAAAACTACGGCAACTTTAACTCACAAACCAAGTCATAAGGAGCCAAAAATGACAAAGGGAATTACACCAAAACAGAAGAAAACCATAAGCCAAAAAGCAAAAGGCAAGAAAAACCCAGAAGTTCCAAAACCGAACACCACCCAC
>NW_020207770.1:0-1447 GCF_001531365.2 Cynara cardunculus var. scolymus | reverse complement strand
ATCTGACTTCTGAAGATTGTAAGCCTCTTAACTTTCGAGATTAGATGCTTGTCAACCCATTACCGTTTCCTACTGCTTCAATAATACATTAACTAATTGTCAAATGTTAATGTCAACCCATTACCGTTGTAACTATTCTTTAACCATTACCATTGTCAACTCATTAACTATYTGTCAAATGTCAACCCATTACCGTTCCTTATTGGTTCAATAACTACTTGGCAGGCAAATCAACATATTAATTTACAAGATTTCACTATTAATTAGTCAAAGTCTTTGGTCGAACATATCCAAACACTTTGCTGAACCTCCATTTATCTCATAATTAAAATCTTGATTTGCACTCTTGAGAAACCATCATCCCATGAAAACATATCATCTTTTTTTGAAACCTCATTGTAAGTGTGCTTAACAATCAAACCCATAATAACTGGAGTTCTTATAGGTAAAACAAGCATATAGGTTACTCAAGAGTTTATTCTAATATGGCAATGGAATTGAGAAGTAGATTTAAAATAGCAAAATTCTAGAGGTACACCAACAAGTAAAAAATTGAAATAAAGAAATAAGGTTTGATATATTAAAAAGAAGAAAGAACTATAATAGAACATACCTTAAACTATTGTTTGGCTATGAAATTGAAGTAAATAACTAAGAGATGCCAACCGATTAAGCGATCTAGGTTGATTGAGAGAGAACCACATATGTAGAACGATTAGGTTATGTGAGAGAGCTTAGATGGATTAATTGAGAGATTAGGYTGAGCGATATACAAATATGGAGAAATTAATGGTCGATGCAATGGAGCTATGGGATCGATTGGGAGATCTTTAGCGATTTTAAGAGTAGCGTGGGATGGAGCAAATCACGAAGCCGATAAGAGCAACATAAAGGGTAAGTTTTTCATTTAAATTAGAGGATGGTAAGAGTTTTAAGCTCTTATCTTCTAAAAAAATAAACACTCTTTATATGTAAACCTCGTATTCGGTAAGTGATAARAAGCTACTAAGAGGTAAAGATGGAAAAAACAAATAAGGCCTGAGTAAAAAATGCACATCTCATATAGATAGGACGTGAAACTTAGACAAAGATGAGTTTCAACCACTTAACTTGTATGCGAGCATGCGTTCYAAATGATATTAACTTACAATCGAAACAATTAGCCATTTTAAGGACATTGTGTTTAACTTTTGTGGTAGGGAGCCCTTGCCCCCATAAAAAATTGTCACCAACGGTATTAAAAAATACTTACGCCTAAAATTTTACTATTGTTGAAAATAGATAAACCATTGTTGTCTCTTTTCTTGTCCGATGGTTTTGTTGTGTCGTTCTCTAATTTTGTTTATGTTGATAATTTTGCTCTTGATTTTATTACAATATGGTAAAACATTGATTTTGTTGTCAAACTTCAATATACGTATTCTGAATTTTACAATTAAGCATCCTA
>NW_020207769.1:0-1448 GCF_001531365.2 Cynara cardunculus var. scolymus | reverse complement strand
AGTAGTGTGGGAGGGGAGTCATCTTTGCAGTGGAGGCGAAGGTTATGTCGGAGATATCATCAAAGGTTAAGTCGGAGATGAATCTTATAATTTATGATTTAACATAATTATACAAACCTTGTAGATGAATCAATGATACCTCATGTCTCCATCCTTATATTGTCAAATACGCATGGGTGTTCTGAGAATGAGATCAACCCAATCTCGTTTTATGATAATCTTTTTATTACATATGGATTTTAAATGATAATTTTTTGTCAAATCTGATCACGTGTCAAATGGTTATATATGTTTTACTATTACATTATTTACACATTTAAAATGATTTTTTTTAATTTCACTCAAACCCATACCTCAACTTTTTTACGTGTTAGACATCGTACTGATAAAATGTGTTGAAATCTAAATTCTTGTTTTACTTCCTATTCATAAGATAAGTTACATCTCTGAGATTCTTTATTTTGGAGATTTTATTATTAATTATATTATAGAAATATATTATAATTTTGTGATTCTAATACACTTTAAAAAAATTAATATAAAATAATATTAATTTAACCCTCATTGGTGAAATGAAGAAAATAACTCGTTTTTATCTCCCCTTTTCAGAGTTTTAGAGAGTTCTCTGTATTGGGAGTTTAATTTATTCATGAAGCTGTTGGATTATTATAAAGAACAAAAAAATGATTTTCTCTATTTTAAAAAAGTTGTTGGAGATGTTCTTAGAACTAAACACTCCCGAAGTTTTATCTGCAAACGGCAAGCTAAGAACATCTCTCCAACACATGTTACACTTTTTCTAAGAATCTCTAAAAAAATTACATATAACTCCAATGACTACTCTATTTTAAGAATCATAACATTAATTATATTATTAAAATATTCAATAGATACCCAACTGGCCTAGCTATAGCCTATAGCATAAATACCCCCGAGGACCGAGAAGGCCTTGGGTTTACTCTTTGGTTCGACTCCCCTCTTAGGACACTAAAGGATTGTTTAACTGTTAATTTTAGGACATAGTCAAAATGCATGCAAGTTGATGTGAACACTCATAGTTACCTTGCAACCTAATCACCGGGTTTGGGGCCAAACCAAAATGAGGTCAAGTGTAACCACGAGGGAACGGAAGGGTAATATGCAACAACCCTGAAAGGTTGTTCGGTGTTCGACACGAGTCTAAATTTGGATGTGAGTAAAGAGAGTAGGGTGAAGTCTCGTAAGTGTGACTGTGGTGTAGGAAGATACGGAAACCCTTGTTTGGAGGGTGGTTGCGAAGGTATATATGTAATTACTTCTTGTAAATTTTGTTTATTTGTGTGCAATAAGTAATGATTTTGGTTTGTTGTATGTTTTATGTGGTTTTAGTACCTGAAAATTGTAAAGGGTGCGAGGTTAGCGGAGGTCGTTGCATCTATCAGATCACGTACATGGATCGAATCGAATAT
>NW_020207768.1:0-1449 GCF_001531365.2 Cynara cardunculus var. scolymus | reverse complement strand
ATATACTGGGCTGGTTTGATCTGGTCTCTCCAAGTTACTGTTAGGGAAAGTTTTAAGTTGTAGTTTCTTCCTCAAATGTAGTATCTTTTGGTTCTCAATGATGCCCAATTTGGCTTTATACTCTAGCTGCTCAAAACCACAAGGCGTCTTCCCTTTTTAGCTGTAATTTGAAGGGTTGATTATAATGTTTCTAGGCCCAAAATATGTCCTTGCTTTTCTATTTAATTTTTTTTCTCATAGGATATCTTTGTCTAATGATGCCTATGCATTCAGATGTTTATATAACATTGGTGTAAATTATCTCTATCCAATTATATAATTCATTTTCCTTGATTTATGTGACCTAACAAAGTTATTTTCCAGATTTCTGTTACTTGATTTAACAATGTTTGATGCATTGTATCAGATTGTATCATTGATGCTTCCATGGTCAATGATTTAGAAATCCACTTCAAAATCAAGTTTTATTGATTGGGCGAGTCAGTGAACTCCAATATTGGGTGTCTGGTAACAAGAATGATAGCATGCCATACATTGATTGTGAAAGAAATACAGCATTTTTCCAATTCAATTAGGGTTCAGTTTTAAATAAAAAGAAAAGCAATACATGATTTGTTAATCGGTTGTGCACCTTAGAAGACTTGTTGATTTCATCGTCCATGTATTGGATGAAGCAGTGCTATTGGCTGTTTCCGTTTTTCTAAATGTGATTTGTGCAATTTTTGTTTTGGCAGTAAAGATGGAGGTGCTAATTCAAAAAGAAAATCAAGTGAGTAGATACACTACTACGGAAATGAATGTGAAACAAAAAGTCTCGGCCARTGCTCTTAGACTTGGAAGAAAGAGAAAGGTCCAAGAGCTCATGAATTCTCAAAAAGGGCATGATCGGGGGTTGTCAATGAAAAGGACAAGAACTCCTATCCAGAAAGAAAATAAAACTTCTCGTGGTTGGAGCATCATCCCAAATCACAGTAGTTCCATCAAAGGATGTTTTTCTGGTGAATCTGAAGAGAATGAAGCAGATGTACAAATCAGGAAGGACTCACTCATACCACACACGAGAAACTCGATCAAGACAGCAAGAACTTGCGGAATCAAAAGATTTTACGGGAAATCAAAATGCTCCTCAAGCAAGAAAACTTTTGTGAATGTGAAAAATGATGCCAGTGAACAGGACATGAACATTTCATTGTTCATACATTCACATTATATGAATAATTCACTAACAATCTGCTGATAGGGTTCATATTTCAATTATATCTATGTCTGTATCTATATATATACATAGTGAACAGGACATGAACATTTCATTGTTCATACATTCACATTATATGAATAATTCACTAACAATCTACAAGGATATTGAACAAAACTGATTCAATGTGAACAAGGATATGAACAATACATGAAACATAATTGATTCAACAGTACAATCTATGTTCATGTCAT
>NW_020207767.1:0-1450 GCF_001531365.2 Cynara cardunculus var. scolymus | reverse complement strand
TTGCATTGATGGTGTAGTTAATCTTTTTTTTATGAGAAGCAAAATGAAACCGGTGCATTTTGAAAAAAAATATGAAAAAGAAAATGAAACAGGTTTCATGAACGTGAAACCGGTTCATGTTGCAAATAATTTAGGTGAACCAAAACATTTTTATGGTGAAACCGTTGCATTGATGGTGTAGTTGATCTATTTTGTTGATGAAAAGGAAAATGAAACCGGTGTATTTTGAAAATAAATTATGAAAAGAAAAATGAAACAAGTTTCATGAACGTGAAACATGGTCTTGTTGCAAATAAATTATGTGAAGCGAAACATTTTCATGGTGAAACCAATTTCGTTCATATAATGTAATTCAAAATTTAAAACGATTCACTCCATATAATTGAATATGGTGTGTTATATTCATTTGTTTATATGTTTTATTGATAGATGTGATTTAAAGTTAAAAATAATATATTGCTTTAAAAAATGAAAATAGTGTCATTAATATCKAGAARRATGTTACCAAATGTTAAATTTTGTTTACCATTTTTGCCCTTACTGTTGAAATAAAATAAATTTTTAATATATAAATTTTTTTAATTTCCTAAAATAAAGTAAACTAATCTTGGCCATTGATCAAGAAAATGGATGGATGTGATTAGTTTACACGGTTTACACAAATGAGGCAGGTTTTTATTTGAACGCTCCTATATATATATATATATATATATATATATATATATACTAGGATCATATGAGAGCAGCCTGTTTTCGTGAGACCTATGAGACCACCTTTTTATATTTGAAACTTCATAGCAAAACGCTGTGAAGGTGACTTTTTTTAACCTTCACAGTGTTTTTACTGTGAAGGTTTGACTTTTTTTTAAAATTTTTACAGTGTTTTGTTATGAAGTTTACGTGTAAAAATGTGGTATCACGAAATCAGTATACTTTCAAATTTTAAGGATATTTTTTTAGTATACTTTTAATGAATTCAAATTTTATGATGATTGTGTGTGTATGTGATAAGCATAGTTTATTACATGCTTAAAGTACCTACTTCTTATTTTTATTAGGTAGATTTTCATAGTTTATCCCAACCTTGAGTCATTTTTACTTCTTTATTTTCCATTTATTATGTTTGGAGCTAATTGTGATAATGGATCTGTTTTTACAACAAGTTGGAGTAGATAACAATTTTTTGACTCAGTTTACTGCACTGTGATGCTGCAGCATTCCAGCAGCATTGCCAGGCTGCGAATTGGCTTTTTGTGGGAGGTGCTTAATGGTTCAGCTGTGCCTTGGAGGAAGGTCTGAGTTGATTAAGCCCTCGATTTTGGACTATATGCTGCTGATGTCAAGTTGGAGAAAAGACTTTTTGGTTGACCCTTTTTGATGGAGAAGAAAGCCCCTTTTTAATGTCTTCTCTTATTGTACTTGTGTACTTGGTACTTGATTTATATTTTTT
>NW_020207766.1:0-1449 GCF_001531365.2 Cynara cardunculus var. scolymus | reverse complement strand
TTCCAGTTCGTGTAATTGAAGCTATCAAAATGGTCAAGACTTATGATGATTATATCATCTTGGTGGACATTTTTTCTTCACCACCAAAATTTTGGAAATCTGAGCCTGAACCAAGTTGTTCAGTCATTAAGATACTTTCAAAAAATTTCTCTTCAGATTGGGAAGACAAATTGTTACTTCACTGWCCTAATTGGCAATATGTTTTTGGTCAAACTATTGAAGAAGTAAAAATATGGTTTTATCATGTTTATTACTCAGACTTCTTCTGGAACTCTGAAGTATTAACATCTGATGAATACTCACTCTTTGGAGAGACTCCTACAGTCAAGATATATATTCCTTCTGCAATCTCTGCCTACACATTTCTCAAGTTCTATAATGATGATGAAGAGGCAACTGACAAGTGGAGAATATTTTTCAAAGAAAAAGCTATCAAGAGACTGGCGGACAAATTTCTTTAGATCGAGATGATAAGATACACCTGTTTGTTTAACAGCTGTATATGATGGCCGACAAAGATAATGACAAAAGCATCTGCTTTTCTACTTTTGAAAAATGTGACACATACTTTTCAGTAGTGCTCCCACTTTTTACTGTTTATATGTTGAATTTCTATCCGGTAATAGCCTCCGGTAGTAAGTCGTTTTTGCTTTTCTTTCCTATAAATAAGGTTCTCTTGTAAGTGTTTCAACACACGATCACCTGCATAGAGAGAGAAAAATATTAGAGAGTTTCAAATATTGTAAGTTTGAAGTTTGAAGTCTGTAATCATCTACTTCTGTAATCAAACTATTGTATAAATACAAGGTTAGTTTTTTCATTATGGCAGGCTAAACTCCTTATTAGAGAGCTATTTCATGTTGTAAAATATTTATAAGTATTTTCTTTTTATTTTTTATTTATAAGGATAAGATCTTTAARTTTATATTATAAAGATATTTGGTTAATATTAGTTCATACTCTTGCCAGGAGTATATCTGTCAGGCTCCAAGCCAAACCTCTGGGATTTGTCCTAGTTGTAATCTTAAGAAACAGTTTCAGAAAGTGAAAATTATTTTTAAACAAAAGACGTAAGGATGTTTAAATTCAGAACARGTACCCGTTGTTAGCAATGAATGCATTTTAGGGGAAAAATTATGAACTAGTCTGACAAGGTGAGTTTTTAAAGAATTTTTTCTTATATTTCTTAAACTAAAATTTCTTAAGAAGTGATAATATTTTTACCAAATGGGTGTTATGATATAAATGAGATAAGATCATTGTCAGGAGTGCAGATAATCTTAGGGTATTGCAAACTTTCCTCTTCATCTCCACCGACAGGAATGCCTAAATATGATAATTGGACTATTGAAGAGTTCAAGATGCATATTTCTCAATTACTAACACTTGGAGTAATTACCAGAAGTACTTCTAGTCATAGAACTGCTGCTTTTATAGTTCAGAAAGAAT
>NW_020207765.1:0-1451 GCF_001531365.2 Cynara cardunculus var. scolymus | reverse complement strand
ACACATCCCACAGAAGCATTCATTGCTTCTTCACACAAGAGTGACCACCCAAAACGTGCTTCTAAGGCACAAGTGAGGCACACAGAGACAGAGGGTCTAAAACGCCCTCTGTCCCCACTAGATCACTCTGCCATGCTAGGCTCTGAACCTACAAGGCACGAAATCTACAGAACACCAGTAGGCTTTCCTTTAGGAGATGTTCAAGGATCTGGTGGAAGTCCCCGAGCAGACTACACAATACCAGTCGCTGAGGGCGCCTCACGCTTCGAGGGTACTAAATCACCATGTGTTGGTGGTTTAGGTTCCCAGGATATGTATGTGCCAAAGGGGGAGCTTAAAACCTTGGCCACAGAAATATTCAACAAGATAGACGAGTTGAAAAGCTTGTTTATCTCCCAATCGATGGTAGAAGACCTTTCACCGATAACAGAGGCTCTGAAGGAGTTGAGCTCAACCACAACAGAACTCAAGTCTACACTTTCAACTCTTCAGAGCTCTGTCTTACAGAAGGATGATCTCACAGAGGCATTCAAAGCTCTAAGCCTCAACTCCTCCTCCATCCAAACCTTGAAGACAGAACTTTCAGAGATGGCCACCCAATTCTCTGCCGACTTCATCTCTACGGGCTACACGGATTACTCCTCTCTCAAAGACGAAATCAAGCAGATGTATTCCTCTGCGGTAACATACGGTATTGATACCAAGTCCACAAGGGACAACATCAATCACCTTGCTACCCGCAGAGAGATTGATGCCATGGTTGAAGCTTTGGGTAATCTCGTGTGCAAGCATACAGACCGTCTTCTCAAAGAGGCCCGTGCCTCCAATACAGCGATCAGAGACTGCATATCATAACTCGTGAAAGAGGGTGACCTCCTCAGAAGCGAGATCTACAGAAGCGTCTYCAAACTGAAGTGGTCAACAGAGATAGACATCAATCACGCCTCTGAGCTTGCAAATGAGGCAATTAAGAAGATGAAAAAGGCGGCCACCAAAATCTTGCAGAGGTTGGAGAAGGCTCCCCTGGATACATGCAAGGCAGAAGGCAAAAAAACCATGACGATCAAGAGGGTGATGATCATGATCGTCATGAGGGGGAGAAGAAGGCTGAGAAGAAACCAGAGCCAAAGAAGAATCCTGCCAGAGATGTCAAGATCGTGGACTCTATAGCTGCCTTGTTCTCAAAAGGCAAGGAAAAGGCACCAGAGCCTAAAGGCAAAGGTAAAGGCAAAGTTGTAGAGTCACCACAGAAAGGGTCGTCGTCTAGTATAGAGACTCCACAGCCAATAAACGAAGAAGATTACAGAGACGACCCAGCGCTCCTTAAAGCTTTAAAGGCATCCCTGGCAGAGGCTCAAGCCAAGAAGGGCAGAGGCCCCATCTCTCACAAAGAAGGAGAAGGCCCTTCATCACAACTCCTACCAGTCCAAGAAACGTCCACGGGTACGTTT
>NW_020207764.1:0-1448 GCF_001531365.2 Cynara cardunculus var. scolymus | reverse complement strand
AAAAAAAAAAAGAAATTGGAGAGGAGGTTGATGGCCCACGTGGCTTTCAATGTGAATTGCAAATTTTGCAATTGAGATCCTACATGGCAGCAAGATACCTGACAAAAGTCAATTTGCAATTCAAATTGCAAGCCCCATGTGGGTGCTCTAACCCTTTGTTGCGGTCCGAGTAGGCGGTCAAAAGTCGTAAGTCGTAACTTCCCCTCAAATGAACGGTTTTCTATAAACGGACCCGAATCTCTCGGATTGCAGTGCGTATAATGAACCGGAAGGCGAGCTAGATCGACCGGTGGATGCCGCGAGTTTTGAAGAAGAGATCGGTAAATGACCGTTACAATCCTTCATCAAACCGCTAATCTTGCAAATTTTCTTATACTCGTTCCTGTTCGGAATTAGGTTTCGCCTTCAAATTGGGGATAATTGTCCTAAATTAAGACTCCCCCAATCTGACGGATTGTTCTTAATTTTCACCAATTTCTCTATTGGATCGTAATGGCGAATTTTCTGTTTTCCGAGCATTACACATACTGGACATTTGAAGTAGGGTTTTTTAGTTATTCAAATAAATTCTGGTTAGGTCTTTAGATTGCATTGATGATGATAAGCCAAATTGTGGTTGTTCATCAGAACACTGTTTGATTTTGTTTTGAAAGATGCATCGTTGTACATAATTTACAAAGATTTCACTAAGAATTCAGCATGTACCTTTGTTCCATCCTTAGGCAGTTATTATACGCAGATCAGAGTGGTTCTCCCGTTTGATTTTTTTTTTTTGTTAGTTTTTGCCAGTGGGACTGTAGGAGTATCTTTGTCGTACTTCTGTAATTGTATCGAGGGTGTTCTTTATATCATATAAACCGCATAGTCAATGTATGGAAAAAAGTAGGGTATCCATGATTTTTGTTGAATGGGGGACATTTAAGGTAGATCAAAGGGTTGTAAAATCGTTCGACATGTTTTCAGCTGAATTCTATTCATTTTGAGTGACTTCTGAGTGTTGTGGCTGATTTTTAAGGGATTTTTACGTTTTTTTGGTTGAATTCAAGAGACTTTTTTGGGTTTTTTGGTTTATTTCGAGAGATTTTTACGGTCTTTTAGTTGATTTCAAGATACTTTTTTCGGGGTTTTGGTTGACATTTCGTATATTTTTAATATCTTGAAGCACCCCTCAAGACCCATCTAGGAGGTCACATTCTTGGACCTTTTGATGATGGAGGGCACATGCTTGTCGGGATGAAGCTCACACAATGTCATGAATTACGTCCAGAAAATCTTGGTGGCCACTTTAGGGCTTGAGAGCATATCTAAGAGCTATATTAAAATAGAGATTTAGAATATATTTTTATTCCAACAGTTATTCTATACCATACGCTAAAATAGAGAAAATAAGAAAGGTGATAGAAATCTCCAAATTTAGAGAAATCTTTAGAACTCCATATTAATATAAA
>NW_020207763.1:0-1430 GCF_001531365.2 Cynara cardunculus var. scolymus | reverse complement strand
TGGTTTTACACTGTGAAGGAGAAACAGTTGAGCTTTGAGCACAAGAAAAGTCTTTGACTTTCTTTAAAAGCTGGTCTCTTTCAACAGTAACTAAATCATACTTATTTTTGAGTTCAATTCTCATCTTTAATTTAGTTTCAAGTTCTGTCTTCAGATCAGACAATTTTCTCGAAGTATCCAGGAGTTTACCTTCTAACWCCTTTTTAAGCATTTCAAATTTCTTCTTCTGATTATTAAACTCTCATCTCTCTTCATCTGAGCTGCTCTTCTCATTCTTAGAAGCGATGTCAAGCCATTTTTTCTTTTCAGCAAGCACTTTAGCAATAGCTGCATATTTCTTTGTAGTATTTCTCTTCTCAAGTTCAAATTGCTTCTTCTCTTCATCTAAAGTCTTCTGCTTTAGAGCAATGTTGTCAGACAGTTTCTGAGTATGGCTCAGATATTCTTCTTTGATGTCGTTCTTTTCTTTATCTATCTTGGCTCATTCCAAGATGATCAGCTGCTCAAAATCCGAGATTTGCTTTAAAAGCAATTTAGCATTCAGCTCGAGAGAGTTTATCTTATTTTCATAAGATACGCATTCAACATCAAATCGTTTCTCTAAATCAATAAATCTTTTCTTTTCTTTCTCCRTATCTTTCCTTTCAGCATTTAAAACCTTCTCAATTTCTAAATCTTTATTCTTCTCTAGATCCAATAATTTCCTTGACTCAAGCAAATCACATTCAGACTTATGAATTTATTAGTTAAGTCCTCAATCTCTTCATTATTCCTCCCAAAAGAGTCAATTTGCAGTTCAGATTTATGCAGTTTAGCTGTTAAGTCCTCAATCTGTTTCTTCAATCTTACTGTCTCTTGTGCATCAGAAACAGTCTTCATCAGATCATTCAGCTTTTCTTGCAGAACTCTCTTATCTTCTTTCTCTCTTTCATTACAATCAGTAAGACGAAGTGTCCACGATATATTCTTGTTAAGCTCAGAATTTAGTTTATCATATTTTTCTTTAAGCTCTTTATAATCCCTCTCGAAAAAATTTGCCATTTCAAAAATAGATTGATCAAAGGATCTAATGCGATGAAATCAAACAAAAGAAATCAAAAAACGATTAAGCTCAAAAACAAAAACAAAAACAGAAAAGCACAAAAACTGTTTAGAAGATAGAAAACATCGAAAACTGTCAAAATCAGTATAAATAGTTTAAAACTGTTGAAAACAGTTAAAACTGTTTGTTAGACCCCATAATTTATAAGTGTAAAAGTTTTGAAGAACAATAAGTGATGAAGAACCAGAAGACCGATGAAGACATTAAGACAGAATTGACCAAGTCTGGAGAAGAACCAGAGGGTCGATGAACAACCAGAGATGCAATGGAAAGAACATCTTCATCACCCTTCTGGTCAACAACACTTAGAGTTTCCTTCAGCAATTCA
>NW_020207762.1:0-1341 GCF_001531365.2 Cynara cardunculus var. scolymus | reverse complement strand
AAAACAATAAAATTTCCGATTCCAGCAAGCTTTTAAGATGAGAAAATCGATTTAAAGATGCATGAAAGATTTAATCATCGGAGAATATGATCGGACCTCACATGCAAGAACTCTCTTCTTCTTTCTTAGAGACTAAAGAATCTTGGGTCATAGATTATCATCAAATAAAGACACATGCAAGTCTTTAATGAATAATCTCTCCTTTTTAAATCTCATAAATTTATTTAAAGAATCGAGTATAAAGATAAAGGAGTTCGAACAACTAAAAGGGAATAAAACAGTTCGTAAAACATACCTTTTTCTTGACCGAACGAAACAAACAAGTCTCAAGAACAACAGAAATCTTGAGTTTTTGCAAGGAAATGGGATCTGTTGGAAGGTAAAGATGTTAGAGAAAGAGAGGACGGTATAGCTTGAGTTTTGGAGAATGAGGTATTTTTAAAAAGGAAAGGGGTTTTTATATGAGGCTTCTTAGAGAAGGAATGGGCTGGCTTTTAAAGGCCCAAACCCAAGATGTTTTTAATACTAGACCCCAAATTTTAAATAAACAAAATAATTTGGCAAAAGATTTTAAAACTCCACTCCTATAATAATAATAATAGACAACTAAATAATACAAGAAAATTGAAACTTTGGAAAATTTTTGAATTTGAAGAGAACGAGACTAAAATATCAACTTTATCTTTTTGTGAAATATTTCAAGACTAATTGGCTTGCATGAATTAACATGGTTAGCTACCGTCGAAACATGACCTAATCAGACTAACAAGACGATCTCTAAGGCTAAATCTTAAAAAGACTTAGTTTTCAATCAAGATCCTGAATGCAGAGTTGTCACACCCCTTACTCTCCTCCAATCTATTCTCTGAACATTCTCGCATACGATGACCTAACACACCACAATTATAACATGCCTTTTCTCTATGAGGGCACTGAGTTCGTATGTGCCTAGCTTCACCACAACAAAAGAATTGTACATAAGTTTGATCACCATTACATCGTCCCTGGTGATTCTTGCCATATCGGTTGCAGTTCCGTGGCATATTCGACTGCATTATATTAGCCTGTGAGGTAGTATGTGTTGTATTATGCGATTGAACTCGTCTCAACTTGAAGAATCTAGATGATTTAGATGTCGGGGTCGAGAAGGTTCTCTCAACTCTCGATCGTTTCTCCGATATATCAAAATCATCAGGGAGACTCAGATCATGTTCCCGTTTCCTTGCATACTCAACTGCTTTGGCAAATGAAGATATGTCGCGATTGGTGACGAAATTGCGAATATTCCGTCGAAAACTGTTGACGAAATGATTAATCTTGTCCTTTTCACTTGGTACAAAA
>NW_020207761.1:0-1452 GCF_001531365.2 Cynara cardunculus var. scolymus | reverse complement strand
TCTTATTTTGTTTCCTTGCACAGGATGTCAAAGGTATATGGTATCTTGATAGCGGATGTTCAAGACATATGACTGGAGATAAATCCCTTCTAACTTATTTCAGGGAAGAAAGAGGACCTTCCGTAACCTTCGATGGAAAAGGATATACCAAAGGTTTTGGTATATTAACCAATGGTGCAACAACTTTCAAACGCGTTGCATATGTTGAAGGACTGAAGCACAATCTTCTTAGCATCAGTCAACTGTGTGATAAAGATTATAGAGTTAAATTCTCAAAGAATTCATGTCATGTTCTTGACATAGATGATAAGGTTAATCTAACCGGTTCTCGTCTAGAGAATGTATACATCATCAATATGAATTCTTCTCTCACCGAGAATAGTTGTTTCTTCTCTAAAGCCTCATCAAATATTAACTGGCTATAGCACAAACAGCTATCTCATCCCAACTTTAAGACACTCAACGAGCTGTCAATAAATGATCTTGTCACTAGTCTTTCTCAACACTCTTTTTCAAAGGAATCTCTTTGCTCAACATGTGAAAAAGGAAAACATACAAGAGTTAGCTTCAAGTCGAAGCAAATCTCTTCAGTGACTACACCTGTTCAGCTATTGCGTATTGATCTCTTTGGTCTAGTCAACATGCAATCCCTAGCTAGAAAGAAGTTTACACTCGTCATTGTTGATGAGTATGTTAGGTACACTTGGGTCTTCTTTCTCAGATCCAAAGATGAAGCACCTGAAGAAATCATTCCGTTCATCAAAAAGATAGAAGTACTAAACAATGTTAAAGTACGATCTATCAGAAGTGACCATGGCACTGAATTCAAAAACAGTACTATGGATAACTTCTTTGAGGACAAGGGAATCTCTCACAACTTTTCTTCAGTGAGAACTTCTCGACATAATGGGGTCGCTGAAAGATGAAATCAAACAATCATTGAGGCTGCTTGATCAATGCTCAACGAATTCCATCTCCCTACTCAAGTGTCCTTCTGCCGCCAAAGTTGGTTCACCAGCTAAGGGCAAGAAAGTAGCCAAGGCTGAGAAATCAACCAAGGCGAAATCATCCACAAAGGCTACACAAGCAACCAAAGTGAAGAAAACCGTTGAAGCCTCTTCTTAAGGATCAGCGAAGACAACTCCTGTAGAAAAATGTTCAGCATCAGACGATGTAGTTCCTACCACTGAAGCCTCTTCATCAGACTCAGTGAAGACTTCCACTGAAACTATCTTAGTAGTGCAAGAGGTTGTTCCTTTCCCCACTTAAACCTCTTCATGTTTGGTGATGCCATCTACTGATGTTGGTTCTTCAGTATCAGAGGATGAAGCCTCTAACAAAGTTGGACCCCAATAGCTGGGTACCAATAGCATTCTTATTTTGTTTCCTTGCACAGGATGTCAAAGGTATATGGTATCTTGATAGCGGATGTTCAAGACATATGACTGGAGA
>NW_020207760.1:0-1453 GCF_001531365.2 Cynara cardunculus var. scolymus | reverse complement strand
AGATTATGTTGGACAAATTGTCCCAGAATCCTCAACAATTCATGATTTTGTTCCATGACAGACTTGGTATCGTCCATCTTGCAATTCATGAAATTATCGACTAGAAACTTCTTGCTAGAAGCATCTTCTGCCATATACTTAGATTCCAGAGAATCCCACAGTTCTTTTGTATATTCAACATTTTGATAAAAATCTAATAAAGAGTCAGACATATCATTTAAGATGTGTCCACGACAGATGGAGTCATCGTTTTCCCATTTCGATCTCTTCCTTGAGACTTCCACAGTTTCATCTTCAACGTATTCAGGCATTGGGTTACTCCGAACGTATACCACTTTCAGGGTAGTGGGGAGGAAAAGCATCTTCATTTGCCATTTATGGAAATCTTTCCCTTCAAATTTTGGCAGTTTATCGAATTTGCTTGTCATGTCCATCACATATTCTCTGTCCGCCATTTTCACAGAATACTTCAATCTATGTTAGAAATTCTGGTTTTCGATTGATATGATTTCACTGAAAGTCGTGTATCGTTTTCAGATTGAGGTATTTTGAAGGTACAATCGGAATTTCAATCGGATAGAATTCTATGGTTTTTTCGAACAGAGAGTTTTTCGTGTTATGAAATATGTGTACCGAAAATCAAATGAGCAAATCATAGCTTTTCCTTCAAACGGTCCAAAACTGCCATACGACAGTTAAAAAACCGGGTTTTCAAAACAGAGTCAAAACTGGGTTTAAAATTTCAAATTTGGATTTTTGTAACATTTTTCACAAAGCAATATTACCCRAATAAAAATATACGAAGTTGAACCAGAGTCAATTCGTCCTTGTTATGTTTTAGAGTATGTTTAAACTCTTTTCAGGAACGTGGCAATTTGTGAATAATGTTAGCAACCGAGATGGCTTCATCAATGTTTATATTACGTTGGACAAATTGTCCCAGAATTCTCAACAACTCATGATATTGTTCCATGACAGACCTGGTATCGACCATCTTGTAATTCATGAAATTACCGACAGAAACTTTCTGCTAGAAGCATCTTCTACCATATACTTGGATTCCAGTGAATCCCATAGTTCCTTTGCAGATTCAACATTCTGATAAACATCAAATAWAGAGTCAGACATACGGTTTAAGATGTGGCCACGACAGATGTAGTCATCTTTTTCCCATTTCGATCTCCTCCATGACACTTCCAAAGTTTCATCTTCAGCGTATTCAGGAACAGGGTTCTTAGAACCTACAACACTTTCACGGTAGTGAGGTGGAAATGCATCTTCTTCTGCCATCTACGGAAGTCTTGCCCTTCAAATTCCGACAGTTTATCGAATTTGTTTRTCATGTCCTTAACAGATTCTTTGTCCGCCATTTTCACAGAATACTTCAATCTATGTTAGGAATTATGATTTCTGATTGCTTGGATTCCACTGAAAGTCATGTATTACTTTCAGA
>NW_020207759.1:0-1454 GCF_001531365.2 Cynara cardunculus var. scolymus | reverse complement strand
AAGTGTTTGACTTAAGTACCTAGATAATCATTAAGTAATCATGAGTTTTTACTTAGCCATTGTCTTAAGTTTCTTTGATAATTTATAATGCCTAGATACGAGTTAACCAACAACCGTATACATTCGCCTAGTAACTATTGTAAGCCGAGAGAAGTTAGAAGGAGGATAAGTGACAACTAAATTTGAAGATAGAAAGTTTCAAGGACTGAGAAAGGAGTACACATGTTAAGGATCACGAGCATAAAAAAAATGAGAAATATGTTTTAACCTTATCACCTTGTGATCGGTACTTGGTATAAATTATTTGGAACGCGTTATATGATACTTGCATTAAATGATTTTGTTATATGCAAAATTGGTGATAAAGTTACATGCATTATATGTATGTATGGCTCGCCTATCTTTATAGTGAGATGGTTAGTGATGGGACAAGTCCCAACCATCGAGCGAGGAAGGAAAATACGTGAAGTTTAATTTGTGTGCATAGTGAAATTTTATAACAAGAATAAAATAGCGTGCATAGGTATACTAAAGGTAGAAATGTTCATTATTATAGAATGTCGAAAAGAGTGACAAGGTCAATGAATGCTAATGGTCATGAAGATAACAGAGTCGAGGGAGTGACCTCAACCCCAACCCGAAGCCGAAGTGGTCCTAGTAGACCACCGATCCAGCCTACACAGCCAGAAGTGAACATTGCTGAAGAGATGGCACGTTGTGTAYGCACTGCTTTACCTGGAATGCTTGAGCAGATCCAAACTGCAACACTTAAGATGGTAGAAGATCGTTTGAAGCATAATAGACCTTCGAAAAATGAAACTTATGAAATTAAGGAATCGACTAATAATGAATCTCTCAATCATGAGGAGTCGAACGGGGAGGCACACTCCGATAATAAAGAAGTTAAGAAACCCGTTAACAAAGGATGTAGTTACAAATCCTTCACCAGCACCCGTCCTTCTATTTTCGAGGGGAAAAATGGTCCTTTAGCAGCTATGAACTGGTTAGACGAGATATAAAGTTGCTTCCTGACTTGTCATTATGCACCTAGTGACATGACACAATATGCATCAACTATGTTTAAGTCAAATGCGCTTCATTGGTGGAAATCAGTTCGTGCCACTAGGGGATTGGCAAACACTGCATCTCTCTCTTGGGATAAGTTTAAGGGATTAATGAGTGAGAGGTATTTCTCTCCATTCCAGATGAGGATATTAGAAAGTGAGTTTTTACGTTTAGAGCAAGGAAGTATGACTGTGGAGAAATATGTAGAGACTTTTATAGAAAAATCTCGATTTGTTGAACATCAAGTCGTTCCCGAGAAGAGAAAGGTAGATCGATTTGTTGATGGACTAAAAAGGGACATTAGGAGATTGGTGGGAATGTCAAAACCTAAGACCTTTCAAGAGACGGTTGAACTTGCCACCCTTGCTGAAAAGGATAGTTATGTCCCA
>NW_020207758.1:0-1454 GCF_001531365.2 Cynara cardunculus var. scolymus | reverse complement strand
AAGTGAGAGGGGTAGGATCGGCTTATGTCTGATTCGAGGAGAGAAAGGGTTCGGCTTGTGTGGTGTGTGTTTGAGATCGGTTTGTCAAGTGAAGGGGGGGGGGGGGGGAGAGGAGATAAGAGATCGGCTTATGGGGATGGGGGCCGATAGAGAGAGGGGAGGAAACCGATTAGGGTGAAAAGAGGGGGGGTTTTCGGCTTAGTGAATCGGCTAAATTGAAGTTTATGTGAGAGAGGGATAGGTAGATATCGGTTTGGAGAGAAGATAGGTGCGTGGGAGTTTGAATCGGTGTAGGGAGGTAATGAGAAGCGGCTTGGGTATGGAATAGGGTAAGAGGGCAAGCCGAATAGGGTAAAGGGGAGGGAGATGGGCTTGTGGTTAGAGTTTAGGTTCGGCCCAAAAATGAGAAGCCCACCTATTTTTTTTTTAAACTAAAATAAAAGTATTAAAAATGAAAACCACTACACACAAATATAAGATAGAATAAAAACTTTTCATCTTTTCTTAATTTTGTTTTAAACATAAAATAAAATTTAAAAATACTAATAATATATATATTAATTACGAATTTTTTTAAGAAATTCACATAGAGACTTTTAGAGAGAAAAAAATAGAAATTGATTTTTAAGGAAAAATTATACGAGTGTAAAACCCATCATTTTCAAAAAATAAATATTTTAGAAAAAGAAAGAAAGCATATTCACACAGATACCAGACTATTTTTAGGTAAATGACACACAACATTTTTAGAGAAGACACACAACCCAAATGAATTAGTGAAAACTCCAAAAAAATATTATTTTCAACATTTAACATACCCAACTCACTGATCAAAAAATTAAACCGAGATTCATCAAGAGGCTTGGTAAACAAGTCAGCGAGTTGATAGTCTGTAGGGATAAAATGAAGTTCAATATCACCTTTCATCACATGATCTCTAATAAAGTGATATCGAATATCAATATGCTTGGTACGAGAGTGAAGAACTGGATTGTTGGCAATAGCAATGGCACTTCAATTGTCACAGAAAATAAGAATTTCTGTGAACAACTGATCGTAATCAGCTAACTGATTTTTCATCGACAAGACTTGTGCACAACAGCTACTTGCAGCAACATACTCAGCTTCAGCTGTTGAGGTGGACACAGAGTGTTGTTTCTTGGGAGTACCTTTCAGGTACCTGAAAAAATGCGTTTAACGGCTGCCAAGTGAGATTCCTTTGGATTCGCTTGGTATCTTGCACAAAGACATGTGGAGAACATAATATCCGGTCGGCTAGCAGTAAGATAAAGTAAGGAGCCGATCATTCYCCTATAACTGGTCACATTTACCGATTTGCCATCGGGGTCTGCATTCAGTTTCAAGGGGGGTGCCATTGGAGTTTTCATGGAAGAACACTCATTAAAATCAAATTTCTGTAAAAGATCTTTAACATATTTGCTTTGATTTATAAA
>NW_020207757.1:0-1451 GCF_001531365.2 Cynara cardunculus var. scolymus | reverse complement strand
ATATATATATATATATATATATATATATATATATATATATATATATATCAGTGTTAAATCATGTGAGGACTAAAAAAATGTTGAAAACCATGAAAACCGATCTAAGCCCTAATTTGGTTTTGATTCTATGGTTTTAATTTAAAGCTGTTTTTAATTTAAAAATGACATAATCGTCGTTTTGATAACAAAGATTCACCAAATGAAAAATATACTCACCATGTTATTTCATCTAATAAAATAAAACACAATTTTCATAGATATGCTATTCATCTCAAGAAATCCAAACATAATATATATTCATATATATGTAATTCACCATATGAATTCAAACACAATTTTCATCTATAATTTATTTTACCTCATGAAATCAAACACAGTTTTCGTCCATATGTTATATCACCTAATGAAATCATTTGGGAAACAATAAAAACCCCCCAAATCTGGAAACATTATGAACATCGAGATTAATGGAAACCCTCCACATCCATGGCTGCTCCTTCATCTTCATATTCTCTCTCTAGCCATTGATATCATCACTCGCCATAAATCAACCTTCAGTCTCATCCGGTGAAGTTTTTGCATTGGGTTTTTTCGATTTAGGCAACAATAATCTTTTTGTCGGCATTTCGTTACTCCCACACATCCACTCCCATACAACGTACGTTTGGTGCAAATCAAGATGGCCCCATCAATTCATCGTTCTGAAAACTAATTAATAATCGGTGACGGCGCCAACATAGTCCTTGTAGATCGAACATAAACTTGGATTATTGAGTCATACAACATGGAAGCCCGATAACGATCCGGCCATGCTATTATTCATATATGTGTTGTAAAATAATTTTATTTAACAAAATCAGATTTACCTTAGCAAATGAACCATAGAGCAAAAAATCGATTTCCAGGAGGACGACAACAGAGAAATGAAGACAACTGAAGGTTGTTGCGGTCATGAGAGGGAGGACGACAACAAAGAATTGAATCCGGAGGCAGTGTAAGACAGTGGGTCCATGGAAGACGTTGTGTTGCGTCATTGACCACCATCTTTCTAAATAGAAACGTGGCACTGACTATAACGCTATAAGAAAATAAGTTGCGCTACTGCTACGCGCGCTGTAAGAAAATAAGTTGCACCTTTTTCATCAGCGATTGCTTTTGGCATAGTGATATCCTAACACGTTGGATTCAAAAACGAGAGAGTGGAAGATGGATGTTGCTGGGGATGATGAAGTCGAAGGGTGTGGGCAGATGACACCCAATTGTTTAACCGTTAATTGTAACTAGTGTTTGACATCGCGCAACGTGATGACAATAAATCTTTTAAATTATTTAAGTTAGTTAAATGAATCAATGATCACGTTTATATATTAAATTAATAATAATTAGTAATTACTTTGATATATGAATCAACCTTATCATTATTGATTGTTATATATATATATATATATATA
>NW_020207756.1:0-1454 GCF_001531365.2 Cynara cardunculus var. scolymus | reverse complement strand
GTGATTATTTGATTTAATTGATTACATGATAGCATGATAAATTGTTACGTTTGATCATGCTGAGACGTGAAAATGTGCATAATATGAAATGCATATGTTATGTATTTATAGGTATGCATGGTATAAATATATATATATATATATATATATGTGTGTGTGTGTGTGTGTGTGTGTGTGTGTGCAAGGTGTGTGCATGCATGTGGGCTTGTGAGGAAAAAGGGGCTGAGTTAGCCGACTTGCCAGTTTTAGAAAAGTATAAAAGGGAGGTTGAGCCTCCATATTTTTCTTCTTGTTTTGCTAAAAGTTGTGCGATTTAAAAGAGGAAAGTTGACCGGATTATTCTTGGCTAAAGATTTAAGTGTTTGATTTCAAAAGCTTGATAAGGTGAGTAGTTTCTAAAACTCTTTTGCATAAACATTATTACTGGTTTCATATGAATCTTGTTTGAATTTGGATGGAAATCATTTTTTTTGTTCTAAGTGTTTATCCGGATTTTAAACCGGACAAGGTTTGATTGGATTACTTTAAATCGGACAAAGGATGGACGAAGTATTGTCCGGACTATTTTAAATCGGTTAAGTGTTGATCGGATTATGATTGGTAAGAAAATTTATCTTTTTGAACTGAGAAGTAGGAATACGACCAAACGGTGGCCGAATTATTTTAAATCGGCTAAGTATTGAGCGGGGTATTGACCGGACTTGTTATCCGGACAAAGATATTAATTTTGATTCTAAAGTGTTAAATCGATCAAGTTCTATGCGGTGTGTTGTCCGGACTTGATATCCGGACAAAGTTGGAATTTATTGTAAATGTTAATCGGATAAAGCTTATGATATGTGTTGACCGGATTTGAAGTCCGGCTAAGTCAAAGTTGACCGGATTTGAAGTCCGACTAAGTCAAAGTTGACCGGATTTGATGTAATGTCGTGTTTTTGATGAGAAATGTTATTTTGTTATAAAAAGTAAGTTTTGAAAGAAATGATGTATTGATAATAATTTCAATGGCTGCGGTTTATTTGAAATTATTTTGTGAAAATATTTTAATGAGGAAATAAGGGTGACATATCAAGGAGAGGTGTACCATGGGATAAGGGTGACATATCAAGGAGAGGTGTACCATGGGATAAGGGTGACATATTAAGGAGAGGTGTACATTTGGATATAAGGGTGGCATTTGCATGTGTGTTGTATGATATAACTCATTCTATTATATCATTTAAGATTACCGTGGTCCGGAGTCTTTATTTCTTTGTGACTTAAAGATTTAGGATCAAGGTTCTTATTGAAAATCATAGTTTGGATGTTATTGAGGGGAAAATGTCAGGTTTGGCTTGAAGCTTTAAATAACCTTGTTGGTTAAGAAAAGATTTAAAAGTGGCATTATGTGGAACCTGATTGGTTCAGAGTTTTGAGATTTGAATAAGCGGAATGCTTTGCTTGATAATGGAAAA
>NW_020207755.1:0-1452 GCF_001531365.2 Cynara cardunculus var. scolymus | reverse complement strand
AATAATGTTTATCTTTCACATGGATAATCACTATTTACAAGATAAACTATAATTCCAGCTGTTGATTCGTCATCTCCAGCTGTCATTATTGATGTGGYGYWTTCATCYTTATCTTCAAGTCTTCAATGCATGCTTGGATGAATACTTAGAAAATCTTCTAAGTGTTAGTCTATCCATCGTATCGATGAGTACACTTTCCATCGCATCATCCATCGATCAGCTAGTTGCACTTGGTCCATCGGTTCGATGGTTGGTCTTTCTATCGATGCTCTGGTTAGTCTTTCCATCGATCCAGACTTAGTCTTTTCTGCCTTGATGTCTTCATCACTTATTATTTTTCATTACTTTTTACATTTTGCATTATGGGGTCTAACAATCTCCCCCTAAGTAATGAAATAACAAAATCTAATCTAATCACATATGAAGAACATACACTAATCTAGAAGAAACATCAAATTCCAAATTTTCATTGGATGATGAATTTTGTGCAAGACTGGAAGCAAATATACATCAAGGCAAAAATAAATAAAAAATCCATCTCATCAAGGATTACCTGAGTATATATATCTGAAGCGTAGGAGTAATCTTCTGTAGTTTATGACCGTTGAGATCTCTTGAATGAGATGGTTTCCCACTTCCCTTGGCACGTGGCTTCTGCCTAGTCTGTCTCTAATATTTTTCTGAAACCATTCAAGTGATTCGGTTGAGTACTTGAAGGCTTCATACATTCTAAAGAACTTTTTCACCCTAAACTCATTCCTATAAACAAGTCTAAGTTCAGGTTAAGACAAGACAGAGGCAGAGCGTTTCTCCTGCAGGCCCTGGAATTCTTCGTTTGGTGGAGCGCAGGATAGCCTCTCAATGCCCAGCCTTAGCGCGATCTCGAAGTCTGTTTTGGCTCTTAGCTTTACCAGGGACTCCATTGTCTTTACTATCGCTCGATTTGCCATTCCAAACCTTATGCCATGATCCTGCCTCTGAGCTGTGTAGACGTATAATTCTATTAAGTCGTACGGGTTGAGATTAATGAGATCATTTTCGTTGAACACGCTAATGATCCCATAGGCTCTCTCCACGGTGAACTCAATGTATCTGATAGCTCGGTTGGCGAAGGATTTTATCTTTAAGTCTATGACTCTCCTTATTCCTTCATTTAAGAAGACAACTCAAGGGTCTTGAGTGGTTTGTCTGACGAAACGATGGTGTAGGAGGTCCATTGATTTAGGCGATAGGATTGGAGGATTWGTTGACAAACTTTCATCGCGATCTTTGTACATATATTGATGGATATTTTCCATCATTATTGGTTCCCTGGGTGGTTCTTGAGGTTTTCTCCTCATCGACTGCATCTGCTGAATAATCTCGTCCACTAGGCCTGTTGGAGGATGCCTCGAGGAAGAGGGAACATCCACTTGCAACATTGGTTGTGTTTGGGTTGGTTGGGTTGTTTCA
>NW_020207754.1:0-1435 GCF_001531365.2 Cynara cardunculus var. scolymus | reverse complement strand
AAATGTTTATAAAAAGATCAAAGTTAACATGGGGAGAAGAGGTCTGGGTTTCTCAGAATTTGACAACAAATCAAGTTTTAAATCTAACAAAACTTTTGAGAATACCTTCAGATCTTCAAAGAATCTTAAAAGTAACATTCCAAATATAAAGTCCATTTTTAAAAGATGAAAGATTTTGGTTGCTCCAAACTCAAGAACTCCTTTAATAATGGAGAATGTAGCTTTTGAAGACTATATTGACTCTTTCTCACCTTTTGAAAGGAAGGATTCCATTCCAAGGTAATTTATGAGACAGAGTCAGATAAGAATTTTTAAGTTTGGACATCCAGAGACCCAAGAAGATTTTGCTTTTGTGTGTACAATTCGTCCTCTTGAAAGAAAGTTATCCTCAGAGGCTCATGAATTTTTTCCAAAACACATCACAGAAGCTACAAATGTTAACTCTAATCTCTCAGAGCTTTCTGAAAATAAGTCTCTTTGTGAAAAAAGTTTTGTCACAGAGCCTTCAAGCATAAATCAAATTATCTCAAGTTCATTCATAACTGATGAAGATCTTCTCACATCAGACTCTGAAGAAGAGGCCCTCTTTGATTTAGAATCTGAGCATTAAACTACCTCAGATTATGAAGAGAGTCCTACACAAGTTTTAGAAACTGATATTGTTGCACAAAAATCAACTATTGCCTTAACCAACAAGAAAACAGGGGTAATGATTTGYCCTAATTTTATGGATATGTTCATAAATATCAAGACCTCTCTTGATCTTGAGAAAAGAGAAAAGGAAAAACTAAGACTAAGTAACTCTCAAAGCTCTTCCTCTACAACTCAAAGACCAAAATACATATGGCAACAATTGAGAAAATAGCCACAATCTAACACTGCTTCTGTCTCAGTAAATGAAGAAAAATCAAAGAGGGGATCTAAATAGAAGAGATTTAAAAACGATTTCAAAAAGGAGCCTAGAATAGGGAAAAAGTCTTGTAAAAAGAAGCCCATACCTAAAAGGGCTCTAAAAATAAAAACTCTATACCCTTCTTTGATGATTTTCATGAAAACTTCAAGAGAGCTTCTTGCAATGTTACCTTCTGTGGTTGTTTCAATATTATGCATGCTCTATCCAAACATATTCACCACTCATCATGTCTGGTCTCTCACCCCAAGAACCATGGATCTAGGGTGAACAATAGACAATTTGGCAATTCTTCTTCAAAGAACAATAAGACCAAACCAAAAGATGCTATGGCATACATCAAACAGGCTAATGTTAAGGGACCCAATTGGAAGTGGGTACCCAAATCAAACGTTGTCTAATTGCAGAAGAAGCAGCATGTGTCTACTTGGGTCATTGACTCAGGATGCTCGAGACATATGACTRGCACCTTAGAGCTTCTGTCATCATACCTAAAGCAAGAAGGAGGTTCTGTTGCATTTGGTG
>NW_020207753.1:0-1412 GCF_001531365.2 Cynara cardunculus var. scolymus | reverse complement strand
TTATAAGCTAATGATCTAATAGTCTAAAGTTGTACGGTGACAATTTTATGATTATTAGCCATTTGATTTATTTTTTATCTTCTATTAAAACCACAGGGACCAAAAATGTACTTTACTCTATTTTATATTTAAACCACAGGGACCACAAATGTAATTTACTCTATTATAGCTCATTTTCCCCAGTACACCATGAATGGCGTCCCCTCTCGGCCAGCACTTGGTTCTCCGACAAAGCAGATCTACCACACTTACCTGGTTCTTCAACGAAGCAGATCCTCCCGTCATCGTCCGCTACGGTCTCCTCACCACGACGACACATCTTTCTTCATCTTTCCCAGCCTCCATTTTCGTTTATACTCCAGCAAATTTACCGAAGCTTCGATTTCGTCATCTTTCCCAGCCCTCGGCTGATTCTCCGATGATCATCCCACAAAAGCTTCAATTTTTCGTCTTCCAGTAAGCAACCACTGTTCTTCAATCTTTCATGGGGTTTTAATCAACAAAAGCTTCGATTTTGATTTTTTTTTTCTAGGGTTTCAATCAACAGAATCTGATGGGGTTACATCAACTGGTTTCGATTTCTTCTAGGGTTTCGATATCGATCGAGATGCCAAAAACTTGAAAAGATCGAGGTGCCAAAAAGATGGACAGATTTTCGTTACAGAAGATGAAGACTCGTTTTCGTTTAAAAAAAGGGGTTTTGCATCGAGTTCATATGAAACCTTCCTATTTCATAGAGTTCATCAATAGGTTTTGCAATTTATTTAGTCTACAAAAAATGAGTTTGTATTTGATATTGTTGCATTTGATCTGGTTTGTTCTTCAAAAAAGAACGTTCCCATGGGTTCATTGATTTGATCTTGATTTTGAATATTGTTTGAGTTTGAATTTAGTTTTGATTCTTATTTGTGGGTCTTTGATTTTTATTTTCGGTTTTTGTTGTTAGGGTTTGAATTTGGTGCGTGATTTAGTGTACGGTGGTCGGAGATGTGGTAGTGACCGGAGAAGATGATAATAGAAAGGGAAGCGGTGAGGTGTCTTGTGTCTTACCAGTTACCAGAGAAGTTGAAGAAGGTAGAGTAAATTACATTCTTGGTCCCTGTGGTTTAATAAATAAATAGAGTAAATAAAGGGTAGGAGGCTTGATTTTCTTGAAAATTGTACCAATTAATTTTTTTCATAAACATCACCTAAATAATCATTTTATTAATTTTTGTTTTATTTTAATTTATTATATATTATTTACAAATTTACCTTATTTCTGTATGCTGCTGCATGAGCTATCCCATATTTAGATCGAATAAACAAATACAAATAACTTTTACGTGTTAATTGTATTACAGATAATGTTATTTTAGAATAAATAAAAATGTAATATAAATTATGTTACGTCTTATTTATATATCAAATCT
>NW_020207752.1:0-1456 GCF_001531365.2 Cynara cardunculus var. scolymus | reverse complement strand
CCAACCCCGATGCTTTCGCTTTCTTGACGTTGAGGTTGGTCATGTCATGATTGTCATTACAATTCAAAGCTAAAGTTAAGGTCGGGTTGTCGGGTTGGTCGGGTTTTTTTGGGCCTGACCCAATTCCAACCCAATAAGGTCGGGTTGGCTAATTTTTTTATCGATCATGCATCGGGTTACCTCGGGTTGGGTTAGTCGGGTTCATCGGGTTTTTGAGCACCCCTATCGAGTACTGTTGGGCTATTGACCCTTTAAACATTCTTATACGTTAGGTCGAGTATGATGCACGCAAGTTAATCACCTAGCCCTCGCGTCTATTCCCATGTGCCACCAGAAAGCAAACGGAAAAAAAAAAGCGTTTCCCTCTGTAAGAACGAGTAACAATGTTTGCTATTTCTATAAGAAAGATGTATTGTTTGCAAAACACACACACACACACACACACACTACAACGAAATTACTCTGCGTGCTTGTCGATGTTATCTCTGTTGATTCTAACCCCATTCACAATCGCTATGGAAGGCCCACAAGTGTCGGAAGCTGGTTGGCGAACTGTGGTAACGCAAAACGGGCCCAACTTCATATGGTAGTTCTCGTCAATTCAACATTAGGGTTTGTTCGGTTTCACCATATTAGTTCAACGTTTTCGACACGTCTTGTGTGGTGTGAGGAGAAATTAATGACGATTTGATTTGTGAGGCCCATACAAGAATTAACATATGACATGTCGGTATCTGGAACCAACTGCTCTAATTTTTTGGTAGATGACATACTACAAGTTGATTTTATATGATGCCTAAAATGTAGAAGCATCCTAAAAAAAATACTTTATAGGATTTAAGTTTATTGGACCAAACCAAAAAATGTCATGACTAAAAGTGTTACAATAGGTTTATTACGATTTTAAGCGTTTTAACGAGTTTTTTAAAACACTTTAAAATATTAATTATTTATGATTTTATATGATAATTCTCATAAGTGTCGTATAAATTTCATTTGATATTTTTGACTTTTTATAAATCCGATTGTTAAAATAATTTTTGAGTTATTTTATAGCAGAAAAAAATAAGTTTAAATTATTTTAATTAATTGCATCCACCAAAATATTTAAGAGGAAAAAAACGTGAAACTCCTTATAAAGTCTTAAATGACAAAAATGACCTAGTGGTCACGATGGGGATAAGGTGGTGCGGGTGGGTGGTTATGACAACGACGGTGGTGGCAGAAATTAAGGTTCGTTGGTGGTGGGTGGATAAGGGTGGAGTCGGAGGTGACAAGTGGAGGTGGGGATGGTGATGTCGATAATGCGTGGTTGAATGATAATATCAATTGGTGCGACAGTGGTGGCAAAGATGTTTGGGGGGGTGGTGAGGGTGGGGCGGTTAAATTAGATGTAACTGTTATTTTTGTCTTTTTAAAACCAAATTATAACATTTATTACGTTTGCCTCGAAATG
>NW_020207751.1:0-1457 GCF_001531365.2 Cynara cardunculus var. scolymus | reverse complement strand
ACGCCATGTCCAACTGTCGCCTTTTGATGCTTTAGCAATTAAGCAAATGGGTTTAGAAGCAATCAAAATTGGAAAATTATTTGCATAAAGATTATCATAGCGTTCAACTCTTATTACTTCTATCCCTTCAGAATCAATAATCACACAACCATTCATAAAGAATTTTACATCAAACCCATTATCATAGAAATGACTTAKGCTTAAAAGATTATGCTTTAAACCCTTAGCATAGAAAACTTTGTTAATCGTGACATTGTCCTATTTGTCTCAAATTATCACCAAATCATATAAAATCTTGATAGAAAAAGATGAACAATTAAAAGAAAAGCATACTATTTATACTAGAAAGCAATAAAGGCTAAGCTATTACAAAATTAGGAGAAACGTGCTTGAATACAACATTTAAAGCACAACTTTGAACCCAACATTCTCCCCCTTTGGATTCAAGCTCGAGACATTGTAAATCTTGATCTTCGAAAGCCAGATTTGTCTYGCACCTCCTTAACGCATTCTGATATTGCAGCTTTTCATCCAAAATTTCTAAAGCACTAATCAGAAGGAACCTTTCTCTTGGACTCATTCTATCACGCTCCGCCGCCTTATCATCAATAGCTTTGATTCTTTCAAGAGCTCTGCGCACTATCTTGATTGTCCCATCATAGTACATATTTAGCTCGGTGAATCTCATAAACCTCTTGGCTCTATCAGTTTCATCATAAATTACACCGAACTCTGGATCTTCATGTAACACCCCACATCACACATTRCACGTAACATATACTTCATTCACAAGAAATACATCTTTTTACACCATTTAGGTCCCAAAGTACAAGAATTTATCATAATGAATACATGGTCCAAAATTTCCAAAATACTTTGCTTTTACTAAACAACATTCATCTACCAAAAACCATATACAACATGATCTATCTTCACAAAGATATGCATGCAGAAAATATCACATTTTCCCTTCCCCTTACCGTCAGCAGTTCCTACAATACATATTTAAATACAAATGAGGGTTAGACCGAAAGGTCTAGTGAGATCCCTTTTCCATGTCATTGTAGGGTCAAGATCACCAAAACATTATTTAATATCCACTTTTCATGTAAAAAAATACATAACCATGTAATCCACAATACTAGTACTTTTTAAATTTCCTAAGCCAGTTACTTGACTTTAAAAAGAATATATCCAAACCAAACAAGTTAGAATCGTTCATGTTTCATATAATACCACACCTAACCGTTTTAATTAGAAACAAGGTTTATTCAAAGCTACAGGTCATAAGCCAGTTATAATCTCCTCAATAATTACGATTTTCAATAAGAACCATGATCCTAAATCTTTAAATCGCGAAGAAATAAGGATTTAAGGTCATTGTAATCTTATTGGATATAATAGTAAGAGTTATATCATATAACACACACATACAAATGCCACCCTTATATCCAAAG
>NW_020207750.1:0-1418 GCF_001531365.2 Cynara cardunculus var. scolymus | reverse complement strand
TATATATATATATATATATATATATATATATATATATCTCTTCCATTTCTCACTTGCAGATGTTAAGTTTGTCTTCTAAATTAATATTTGTATTTTTAAACCATTAAATAACTTAATTAATGGAATAAACTGATAGCTTTTTAAGACGTATAATTAAGTTTATTCTGAAACAAAACAAATACACTAAATAAATCAGACAAATTAGCAATATGAAGCCCAGAACTATACTACAATTACAAATTCAAAATCTTTATATCTGCCATGCCATACGTTCGCAACCAAAGAACCGAACTCTATCCACTAGCTAGCTAGGTAGCTGCAAATGAGAGGAGATGAACCAATGGCTGGATAAGCATAATTATATAGTCCTACGAGCTCAAGTTTGATAATGCAGTATATTAGAACAATATATATTTTTCAGAATCTGAAGGAAGGGCACATGCCCCATCAGAAAGTGTAGAAAAAAAGTATGAACTTTTTTATCCTTAAAAAAGGGCTACATCGCGTATTTATCGTAATGTTTCCGTGTTGTTGTCCCAGCCAACATTCTCTTGTTGATGCCCCCAACATTTTTCGAGGGATCCAGACACATGTCACTGCTTTCAGTGTCGTAATTCTTAACAAATTAATCATGTTTTTTTAATGATTTCGATATTTAGGTCTGACGTTTAGTTATACAGGTTTGTTAATTAATTTTCTCAGAATATTATATGTTCTTCCTCACGGTTAATGGTGTTTTACCAAGAATTTCCAAATAATCAGAAACCATGTAATTAACCGGAACCTCATTTGGTTCGAATGGATTATTGAACCGACACTCTTAGGTTTTCCCGATCATCTAACTTTCTAGATCGGTCGCTAGAGGTGGGTTGGGTACTTTTCAGTTGCTCGTGAAATTGTTGGTTGGAAGGGTTTTGTGCATGCAAAATTTTTGAGATTCTGGATTCATTTTTGTGTAAAGCTTAATTTGAGCTGGTTCTTTTTATTCTTGATAACCTACAAGATTTTCATACTTTTATTGGGTTGAATAAACATTGTCTTCGATCTTGCCTTCTTGTCTACTATCGCTACATGATTTCTTATAGCTACGCTGCTGGGAAGAAAAATTGACTTCCACAATCTGGGTTTATATCATTAAAAATAATCTGGGTTTTATAATATTTCAACAGAAATAAATCTGGGTTTTTATCAAAAAGAATAATCTAGGTTTTATAATTTTTCATCAGAAATAAATCTGGGTTTTTATCATAAAAAATAATCTGGGTTTTATAATTTTTCATCAGAAATAAATCGATCTGGGTTTTTATCATAAAAAATAATCTGGGTTTTATCATTTTTCATCAGAAATAAATCTGGGTTTTTATCATAACAAATAATCTGGGTTTTATCATTTTTCATCAGAAATAAATCTGGGTTTT
>NW_020207749.1:0-1458 GCF_001531365.2 Cynara cardunculus var. scolymus | reverse complement strand
GAATTTAATAACGAACTAATTTATTTATCGTTTAATAATATAATTTTTATAAAGGATGATAATTAAGTATTTTGTTACAACTAATGATTATCTTAATTATATTTTAGATTTTTTTATATTCAAAATGAGATGTCTAATCCCGTATTTGATTATGTTTATCTATAACTGATTACACAAATTCAAAAATGAAGCTTTAATAAATTGTACTTACGCATAATTTACTTGTAATTTTGAACTTTAAGTAATATACATCAATAAACAGTACTTTACACAAAAAAATAATTTTTAAAAGTTTTTATCAAATTATTTATAATATACTATAGATAAATTTTCAAATTTTATGTAGAAATTTGATATCACCTATGATCCTCCCTGGCTGTGGGGCTTAGTCCTTCTGTTGTCTAGTCTGCCCCACTGTCAAGCCATAAGCCCATTGCCCATTGCCCCCAGCCCCCCACCCTCAACCCATCTCTCTTGTGTTTGTTTCTATTTTGAGTGAATTACATCACTCTCGTTTATTTAAATTTTGGATTTGATTCTTAAAATAAATTATTTATATCGATGGTTTTTGACTTTTCAATTTTATAATATTTAAAAATTAATTGTGAAAATCACATCGTTTTTTTTTGTTGATGAAAAAGATGATCATGTTTGTGATAATCGGGTATTCGGTTATAAAGTTCGGGGTTATTTTTGAAAATTGATGGAAAGTTAATGGGTTAAATGTGTTTATATGTTTAAATCTTTTTAAAAGCAATCTCACCACCGCCTGTTAATTTTTTTTTTAATGTATATTATATGAAATAATTTCATTATCTCATTGGAATGATGAAAAAGAGAAGACAATTAAGCTTTTATGTGCGAAGCAAAACAGAACCTGGAAGAGGAGTTGGTAGGGAGTCAATTCTGTGATTTTCTACTTGAAATTGTTGTTGTGTTAATTCATCATCTTCATCTACGTGAATGCATAAAGTGAGTTTAAATTTTACCAACTTTCCTTATTTGGAAACTGGGTGTAGAACCGGACTATGGTTCTTTATATGAGTTGTTGATTATAAAACTATTTTGATGTTATAATTGGCAAAATTGTGAGATTTTTGTTATGTTTTATCATGTGTTGAAATAAGGGTAGCATATCCAGGAGAAGTGTATTTTGGTTATAAGGGTGACATATCAAGAAAATGTGTATACCAGGATAAGGGTGACATAATAATTGAGTTATAAAATCTGGGTTTTGATCAACATTCATAATTATCACATTCTTATGATGCGATGACTTAGAGTTGTCGCATCTGTGTGATACGATAACTTAAAGTTGTTTCATTATATTGATGCGATGAAGTGTGGTTATCGCGCACTAGTGTGATGCGAGGAGCGAGTTTTGTCACATCCTTGTGACGCGACAAGTTGACTTATCGCACCTATATGATGCGAGGAGCGAGTTTTGTCACATCCTTG
>NW_020207748.1:0-1414 GCF_001531365.2 Cynara cardunculus var. scolymus | reverse complement strand
CCTCTTGATGAGACAAGATTTAATATCTTGATCAGCGAATTGGGTATGTTGAACACTGAAGATTAACCTTCAGTCATTAAACATCACTCAGTAAGTGAAATGATTCAGTGCTCTTTCTCTAACACTGAACTCTTGAGTAAATATATCTACTCTCTAACGTATGATTACTCTTCTCTTTTCAAAACTTGAAACCATCACTAAATACTTTCTCTTTTTCAGTGATAAAATGTCTTAAAAGGTGGTCTCAGTGATTCTCAACACACCACATCTTAAAGTATATCTTTATACTTAACTTAGAAATCAAAAAGATCACTGACTCTTTTCTTCAGTGACCAAAAAGTTTTTTAAATGCCAGTTTCAGTGACTCTTTTCATTAAAACATGACGTCTTAAAACCATCACTGAATACTTTCTCTTTTTCAGTGATAAAATGTTTTAAATAGAGTTTTCAGTACCCTTTTAACTGAATGACTCTTCATATTCTTAAAAACCTTTTTGTTTTTAAAAGAAAATAGTTAATGCATCGTCTTTATGACGACATTCTCTGTTTACTATGAGCGATGCTTCGAGACGCGCAAAATGACCTGTCATTACGCTACCTCGTTAAATCCCATCCAATCGTGGATGAGAACGTGGCATGTTTTTCATCATGACCACTTTCCCGAACCGTCGTCTTTTTCTCCTCATATTTCTTCTCTCTCCTCTTACCTATAAATATGAGATTTCTTCTTCACTTTTCTCTTCACGCTTTCAAAATCTTTAGACAAACCTCTGCTAAGATTAGTCCAAAGCAAGAACTCTCTCTTCAAACCTCTTTTTCGACCTTTCCTCTTCATTTTCAAATGTCAGAATCTTCTTTCTTACTACGTTATAAGAAATATTTTTAATCTTATTAAGAACTTTGTTCTCTTAATGCATTAAACTGTAAAGATTTTTAATCATCTCCTTGATTAACAAATCTGTTTCTTTATACACATTCTACTTGAAAAACTCTAATCTTTTGAGGATTTTTCAAATGAAGTTTTTTTTTTAAACTTTTTCTATAATCTTTGACCATATACTCTTGGTGTATTTCTAACCAATCTGCTTCTTTCTGTTTATTTTAATTCTTTAACAATATACAGATGGCTGCCAAGAACGTCGACTTCACCATTGACGAGATCTCTATCAAGGCCAACAACCACATCGCCTTGTTAGAGATACCCTCCACCAGAGCACATTACCAGGAGGCGGCTGATTTCCTCAAACAGTCGTCCTTAGGATATGCTCTGCTGAGGTGGTCGAAGTTCAAGACGAGGCTGGACGCAAAATGAAACAAATCCATTTCACTTGAGGGAATTCACCCCAGAATTTGTAAATTTCTCTACAATCCACCATACGTGCCAATGAATTTGATTCCACGAGTTCCAGCAACT
>NW_020207747.1:0-1459 GCF_001531365.2 Cynara cardunculus var. scolymus | reverse complement strand
TCCCAGTAGTTCTTCCCCGATTACCCAATGCATTACTTCCCATTGTTAACTGTGGATTTCTTAGCAAGGGACAATTCGGTCGAATATGATCCGGAGAGTTGCAATTAAAACACCTTTTGTTGGTTGGACAATTTCTTGATAGATGGCCTGCTTCACCACACTTGTAACATTTCCTTGGATCCATCTTATGATTACCTTGATGAACCTTTGCACTGTTCTTTTGTTCAGATCGGTTATCATATCTCACAGTCTTGGGTCCTCAAAAGGATGAAGGTCCTTCCCAATTTCGTTTCTCAACAACCTTCCCTTTTGATTGTCTATTCTTGTTTCTTTCCGTCACCTCAGCTGCCTCTACTATCAGTGGAAAGGTATTGGGGTTCATTGCAATAACAAATTCCCTTATTGAGGGCTTCAGACCCCAAATAAACCTTTCTATGTTCCTTGATTCAGTTGAAACATAATGTTCGGCAAAACGAGAGTATTCAATAAATTTTTCAATATACTCCCGTACTGTTTTATTCCTTGTTCTAGCTTCAGGAAATCTTCCTCCATTTGTCTCACAGCCGTTTTAGGACAGAACTGATTTTTGAATCGATCCACGAATTCTATCCACAACATAGTCTGTAAAACATCCGTTCTGGTAGACGATTCAACTTCCCACCAGAATAAAGCATTTGACTTCAATACCGAAACATCAAATCGCACTTTATCTGTTTCTGGACACCGAATGGTGTTGAATACAGATTCCATCTCCTTGATCCAGCACATTGCTTTTACTGGATCTCTTTCTCCAAAGAAGGTTGGTGGTTTACATGCTAAGAATGTCTTAATATCTCCTTCTTTATTAATAATCACATTTTCACATTCCCAAATATAATGAAGTATTCAAGTTCAGACGTGTACCTGTAAATTCATAATTACACAGGCCAAATGTAATTAAAATTTACCTTACACACTGTTCTTTTAACTCATCATATTTATTTCCAATTGTGCTAACTATGTCCGGGACCCTTAACATGCAATAATACAATTTAAGTCTAGGTATCATGCTTTTTAATACCTAAATCCCTTAAACTCAGGCTCTGATACCATTCTGTAACGTCCCAACCCACATATTGCATGTAACACATATTTCATATCAAAGAAATACATATTCATTTAACATTCGGGTCCCTTAGTACAAGAATCTATCATGACCAAATACAAGGTCCAAAAATTCAAAATACAATATTGTACTAAACAACAAAACTAATCATCAAAAGCAATTCTGCAGCCGAATGCATATAAGAAAAGCATTAAATCTTTTCCTTTCCTTTACCGTCTATACTTCCTGCAATACACATTTTAAAATCACAAAAAGAGTCTAGTGAGTTACCCTAATCATGTAATTGCAAGGTGAAGGATCACCAAAACCTTTATAAAACAACTTATTCACATATATAACAAATATATGAATACG
>NW_020207746.1:0-1459 GCF_001531365.2 Cynara cardunculus var. scolymus | reverse complement strand
AATAAAATAAAATATTAAAATCATGATATATCTTGTTACATTACGCGAGTACGCTTCTAGTAAATAACAAAGAAAAACAAAAACTCAATAATTAAGTAGGAGATAGGAATGCAATTAACCTATCCGGATAGAATTTGCCTTTAAAACATAATATTTTTTATTTATTTATTATTGTTATGATGTCAGTGGGGGCAATAAAAGAAAGAAAACAAGATGTCATTTAATGAATTTATATATGAATATTAATTAATTATCGCTCTACTCACTGACACATTTTTCTCAACAAACTAAAACTATTAATTAACGCATTACTAATTTCAAATTTGTATTTAATAATCAGGTATTAATGCATTAATAATTTGTAAGTTGACCATCTTTTTATTACATTGTATCCTTTTATATGTATCTACACATAGATAGGGTTGTAAACGAATCGAATGAACATGAACGGAGGCTTGTTCATTTCGTTCGTTTAACTTAACTGAACAAACGAACGAACACGAACGGTAAACGAATAAAAAATCTTTGTGTTCGTGTTCGTTCGTTTAGAGCAACTCCAACCTTCACACCAAAAACACCAAATATGGTGGACTCATAAACACAAAAAAAAAAACTCAACTCCAACCTTTTGGCGTCCATCTCTTCCACGGCAAATTTGCCGTTCATTTCCTTCCTCCAGCAAAACTTTGGTGTAAATGGCGTGCGGTTGGATACAAAAGAACGACAAAACTAGGGTTTTGCCGTTCGATTGGAGTTACTCTTAGAAATTAGGTGTGTTCGTGTTCGTTCGTTTAGAAATCAGGTGTGTTCGTGTTAGTTTATATTTGTTCGTTAACATGTTAAACGAACGTAAACGAACGAACATAAACGAACGAACATAAACGAACGAGCTAAACGAACGGGTTAAATGAACATAAATAAATATTATTTGAATTCAAAGTAAATACACAAAATATTATATATTAAATTTAATATATAAACGAACATAAATGAACGGATATGAACGAACGTAAACGGACGGTAAATGAACGAACGTAAACGGATGGTAAATGAACGAACATTCACGAACATAAATAAACGAACGAGACTCTTGTTCATGTTCGTTCATTTAACTAAACGAGCAAAAAATTTGTTCATATTCGTTCATTTATTAAAATAACGAACATAAACGAACTTCCAGCCGAACGGTTCACGGATGATTCGCTAAACGTTCGGTTCGTTTACATTTCTACACATAGATATTTGCACATTTGTAACACCCGATACTCCACATTTGCATARAACACATATTTCATTACATAGAAACATGGATTACATCAAAAGGTCCCACTAGTACATGGATTGCTATATGTACAAAATCTACATATAAAAATTCTAAAACTAATCCTGTACTACTACATGAATTACAACATGTATCTTCAAAAGCAGGAAACAGATTAGGAAAATAATCACATTTTCC
>NW_020207745.1:0-1430 GCF_001531365.2 Cynara cardunculus var. scolymus | reverse complement strand
AGACTCAGAGTTTGAGGGTTGGTTGGCATTCAGACCAACAGCCACTTGGCTGACTATATTGGGAAGTGCGGCAATAAGTTGATCTGACACGAGTTGTGCTATATCGGGGTTCTCCCTTCTTAGAGGCATTTCCTTGGATCCTATTTAGAACGGATTTCATAAGTTTGATGGCAAAACAAGTGTTATAGCTTCCCAGATATTTCTATGGTACCCAAAAGTGTTTTTCACATGGAGGATGATCAGGCATTACCTAAACCAAAATAGAGTAAACTCATTCGGACAATAAATTGACATAATAAGCATTCTACAAAAGGTGTTCATGCATTGATATTTGATGGCAAGTACAAAACAAGGCCTTCTAGCAACGGAACAAAAAAAATGAGTATCCTACTCTTAATTTTTCCTTCTAGAACAACATCCACCCTATGGCTATTCCCAATGCCAACATCATCATTCCACAAACCACCAACCATTTATACAACCTCCTAATTTCCCGCCTGGCGGCAATAGCAGTCTCTCTGTTCCTTATTATGCTATGGTGGTACGCTTCTATCACATCGGACAGGTTGTTCAGGATGTGATGATGATATCCTAGCCGAGTCTGATGTACTTGCGTGTCAGCTGCAATCCTCCTCACCCACTCTCTTTCAGTTGGGTTCATCCCTTGAGGGTGAGACGCAGGTATCCTGGTCACGATTTGAGTCATTCTACTCCCTACATGGGGTCGGGATGACTCCCCTACCACCCTATGAGAGTTCTCGAACGTCACCCGCTGCGGTAGTGGGACACTCTTTCTGGGCGTGACTCTGATTCTTTGGCAATGATGGGTTCGTGGCGGAACATCAGGTACCAACTCCGTTTGGGGTAGGTAAGATACTTGGGGCGTGGCCGCTGCATCACTTGATGTAGTGTCTTGCATGTACGGGTCAATTTCTTCGTTGCRGGTTGAGTTCCTTCCAGAGCGACCAACTACATAACCGGATTCATCAGCGGAGTATTCAYTCGGATCAGAAGACATCGTAGAGATCTGTGACATGAACAATCTTAGTTACTAAAGTGCATCCTCCAGTAAGAACTTAGTGACATAATAGAAGTTTCTAAACAAATCTAATTCATGACAATCATGCTGGATCCTCCGGACAACACCTCTGGTTACACTACCAGAGCTTCTGGTCGTGAGACCAKAGCTTCTGGTTGTACTAAAGTCCTTAAAGAAGGATTTCTTATCCATCGATTTTCTGACAATCCAATGGAATTTTATTTTTATCAACCGCTGGCTTTAATCTTCATACTTGGAATACTTATAGGTCTTACGCCTATCGATCCTCTGGTTCCTCCTGATGCACTTACCAAAGCTTCTGGTAACAAGACCAGAGCCTCTATTCCAACTTCTATACTTAGAGAAGTTCTAAGTATCCCTTCCATCGATC
>NW_020207744.1:0-1400 GCF_001531365.2 Cynara cardunculus var. scolymus | reverse complement strand
TGGAGTTTTGGAACTAATAGTGTTATTTTATTTATGTTGGGTAAATTATAGTGGGTTTATTTTTATTAAGAAAAAAATAAAAGTTTTATTTGGGTTTGGGCCACTAAAGGCCAGCCCATTTCCTTGTTTAAAATCCTCATATAAATACCCACATCCTTTGAAAAATTTTCATTTCCAATTTCTCAAACTAAGCATTTCATCTCTCTAACCTCTCTCTAAAGCAAACCACCTTCCAGCTGATTCCTTCAAGCAAATCTTCAGGAAAATTCTGTCAATCGTTGAAGAATAATCAAGATTTTAAGACAAAGGTATGATTCTAGTTATCTTACTTTTGCAAAACAATAAAAGTCTTCATCCTTATTCTCCTACATCCCGATCTTGCAACTTAAATTTCTGGAAAGTAAGAAGGGGGAGATTATGCGTCAAAGACATGAAAATGTCTTCAAATAGATGATAATCCATGATCCATATTCTTTGATTTTTAAGAAAGTAGGAGAAAGYCCCTTTGCATKCRAAGTCYGATCATGTAAAATATGTTTTGAAGTATGGAAGAATCTTGCATGCATCCCAAATCGATTTGTACATCTTCAAAATTTAATGAAATCAGAAAATAATTTCTGAAGACTAACCGTTTTTGGTAGTTTTAAAATCTTCAGAAAGTGTTGAGTAAATGGTTGTCACTCGAAGAGTGTGCAATCTATTTTGGGGGCTGTGTAATCTAGATTGTAGGGTAATAATGAGTGACTTAAACCCACTCAAATTTCTTGATATTTGGAAAAATCGGCAGATATCATTATTTTGAATGATGTGAAAAGTTGGACATAAAAATGACTTTGGGAAGGTTCCTATTTATAATGATTTGTGAAACCCAAAAATACCTTGAATAGAATGTATAATCTGTCCAAAAATCAGCTTTTGAGTAAAGGATTTTGATTTCTTTTAATTTATATAAATACTGAGCTGTTTTTAGAATAAATAATAAAATATCAACTTTATTTTATGGAAATCCGATGGCATTACATAGGATGCAACTAGGCTATATCCTTGTCAAGGACCCATAAGTGATCTAAATTCTGGATGTTGGTCTGTTTAGGAAGTTAGGGCGGGCGTTGAAAGCTTCAGGCGTCATCTTCTTGGATATTCACCTTTAAACCTGTGAGTCCTCACGTCCCCACTTTTAATGCTTTGTTTATTTTTATTGGGGGAAACGTATGAGGTTAAGCAAACTATGCATGTTTATTTATTTAAACCATTGGACTAAAGAACTGTTTAGTCAAGCTTCATTTGAAACCATTGGACTAAAGAACTGTTTAGCCAAGCTTCGTTTGAAACCATTGGGCTAAAGAACTGTTTAGCCAAGCTTTGTTTGAAACCATCGGACTAAAGAACTGTTGAGTCAA
>NW_020207743.1:0-1402 GCF_001531365.2 Cynara cardunculus var. scolymus | reverse complement strand
GAGTTGTAAACCGGCTAAGTGATGAGCGGTTTAGTCTTAAACCGGACAAACCTTGAACGGATTGATGAGCGGTTTAGTCTTAAACCGGACAAACCTTGAACGGATTGATGAGCGGTTTAGTCTTAAACCGGGTAAGTCTTGAACGGACTATTGACCGGATTTATTATCCGCTCAATATGAATTATTATTCTAAGTGTTAAACCGTTCAAAGAATAATTGGGGTGTTGACCGGATTAGATGTCCAGACAAGGTAGACTTTTAGTCTAAGTATTGTAAACCGGATGGTTGTTGGCCGGATTAGTTGACCGGACTTGTAAACCGGGTGGTCATTGACCGGACTCGTTGTCCGGATAGTTTTATATTGGAAATTTTTATAAGTTTCAAAATATTTATTTATTTATTTTGATTCATAAAAATGATTATTTTATATCTTTTAAAAGAAATATTCCTACCAAACGTGGTGACGTAAGTCTGTTTTGGTATGGAATGAGTTTTTGATTAATGTTCCTACCAAGCGTGGTGACGTAAGTCTGTTTTGGTATTAGAACGAGATTTTGGGAAATGTTTCTACCAAACGTGGTGACGTAAGTCTGTTTTGGTATGAAACTATATTTTGAAACCTTCCTACCAAGCGTGGTGACATAAGTCTGTTTTGGTATGGAAGTGAGTTTTAAAAGGTAGTTCCCCAGACGTGGTGACTTATGTCTATTCTGGTTTGGAACTGGGGATGAGTACTTTCAGACGTGGTGACTTATGTCTGTTCTGATAAGTAGCTCTGTTAAATTGGAGGAATAAGRGTRRCATATCAAGGAGAGGTGTACTTGGAACAAGGGTGGCATTGTCATATGGGGATGTTATTATTATAACTCTAWTTATTATTACTAAATTGGATTTAATAACTTTGAATCATCATTTYTTTGTGACCTGATGAATTAGAGATATTATTCCTATTTAGAAGTAATAATTTAGATGTTATTGAGAAGGGGAAAATGGTTTGTCATATCAGGCAAGTTTTGCCTTAAATCTTTCCTGTTAAAGGAATGGTATTTTCATTCAAAAAGTTTTGGATATTGGGAATGTTGGATCTCTGTTTAGAGATATTTTAAAGAAGTGAGAATTTTTGAATATACTTCTTTATATATGATATTGGAAACTGCATATTTGTTATATTGCGGTATCTTTCTAAAGCCAAGATTACATTATTATATTTTGGTGTTTGGCACCCTGCATTTGCAAACAGGGATTTACTCACTAGACCCGTATGGTCTAACCCTCATTTTCTGTTTTAAATTATGCAATGCAGGAATAGCTGGGTCCGGGGATATAAAAGGGAAAGGGAAAATGTGATTATTTTCCTAATCTGTTTCCTGCTTTTGAAGATACATGTTGTAATTCATGTAGT
>NW_020207742.1:0-1419 GCF_001531365.2 Cynara cardunculus var. scolymus | reverse complement strand
TGAGAAGAGTGACTTCTTTCTCACAAAAAGAAAGTTTTTCTTTAAGCTTGTAATGTTCCAAATGGCATGAATCAAGATTATCAATGATCTCTTTGTATAGATCAATTGATTCAGAGGAGTGAGAAGTTGAAACCCCTTGGTCATTTGAGTCAGAAGAGTCAGAGTCAATCTTTGCCATATTACAGAAAATCTCATCCTCTGTGTCTGAGTCTTTCCATGCAAGTAGTCCCTTCTGATCATCTTTGTCTGAGGATTCATCAATGACTAAATCACTAGTTTGAGCTAGCAAAGACTTCTGTTGATAGTACTCAGCCTTCTTTTTGTAGAAGGCTGCATCTCTTGGACCCTTTTGTGGAGCCTTAGGTCCTTTTGACCGACACTCAGCAACAAAGTGGCATGGCTTACCACATTTGAAACATCCTTCTTTTGTCTATTCCTTCTTTTGCTCAACTATCTTCTGTGGAGGCTTCTGTTCCTCCTTTACACTTCCATCAGATCTTCCACCTTCTGTGTAGTTTCTTCTGTTGAAACTTCTATACTCTTTCTTTTCACCACCCTTCCTATACTCCCTAGTGATTAATGCCAGTCTTCATCATTTCTTTCATTGTTACTTCTTCTTCAGAGCTCTCCTTACTCTCTGCGATCAGAATCCTCTTTTCCTTCCTTCTTTGATTCTCTCCCCTTACAAGAGCCACCATCTTCTGCAACTAGAGCAAGAGGACCACCATAATTCTTCTTCATTWGAAGCACTTGAGACTCTTGACTTTGAGTGAACCAAACAAGTCAGCCAAGGTCCATGCATCTAAACCCAAGGTGGCCTTCATTGACATGGTCAAATGCATCCATTCATTTCCAGGACTTTTCAAAAACATAGAGTTGTTGTCCTCTGTAGTTCTCACCACTCCATATCTCTTGCAATTGCTGATTAAGGTATTGAACCTGGAGTATGTGTCTGACAGTGATTCACCCTCCTTAGCCTTGAAGCTATGATATTCATCAATACAAATGGCTCGGTTGTTCTTGAGAGTCTTTTTCCCTCCTTCGATCTGTTTCTCCAATTCTGCCCAAATGTTCATAGACAGATGGCAGTGATCAATACATTTAAAAATCTCATGAGGAATAGCCATGATTAATAGCCTTTTACATTTGCTTCCCAATTCAACCAATACCTTTTCTTCATCGCACCCGTTTGCAATTGGTTTTGGCTCATAGGGCTCAGGAACTTCGGGGGTTGTACCAGTTGCTGGAACTTGTGGAATCAAATTCATTGGCACGTATAGTGGATTGTAGAGAAATTCACAAATTCTGGGGTGAATTCCTTCAAGGAAGTTGATCATGCGCACTTTCCATTGTGGGTATTCCTCTCGGATAAGCGTGGGAGGGTTGGATTGAGATCCAGTACTCATGAACGAGGTATTA
>NW_020207741.1:0-1429 GCF_001531365.2 Cynara cardunculus var. scolymus | reverse complement strand
GGACATTTGGGTGTATGCTCATGTCATTGGTTACTTTTCATTTGGTTTATAAGACACTTTTGGTTTAACTTGTAACAATCTAGTGGAAGTTACTATCTCACGTGTAAAACACTTGTGATTTGATCGTTCTCGTGTTTTCTTATGTGATCATTGTTCTCGTTTGAATTCTCTGTGTATATGTGTGTGTATGTGTGTGTACATACATACTAGTTTTGTGCCCGCTGCAATGCAGCGGAGCTAGAATAATTAAAAGAGACAAAATTGTAAGTTATAAATTGATTTTTATCAAATAAAACAAGCAGGTGGGTTTATTTATAAGATGTGAGAACGGGTGGAAAGGATGTTACARTATCTTGATCAAATGACTAAAAAGAGGGAACTATATAAATTGTCAAGCATTTCTTAAATATCTAGTTGTATATCCGTGTAACACAATGAAGTGTAAATAAATGTAARAAAAATTGCATAGTACAAATATCTATTTATATAATAAATAATTCCTATACTCTGGAGTATAAACAAATAAGCCTTATCGTGTCAAGGTTGTTGCAAAAGATAATTTTCAAAGTTCCCTCGTTCAGAGTTATCCTAACTCTAAACACTTGGTCTTCAGAATTGAGCTTCAAACTTATATTTGATCACATGGTCTGAACTTTCTCCTCTAGAACYCTGAAGATTTACTCTTCAGAGTTTAACATGTGCGCATGAAGTTGCTCCGTACCCGAACTCTGGAAACTGTCAATCCAGAGATATGAAGATAACTCTTAAGAGTTATTACTTCTAACTCTGAAGTATAAATATGAAGAATGACTACTTAGACTTGTAACTCTGAAGTACAAATATGAAGAATGACTACTTAGACTTGTAACTCTGAAGTATAAGTTTGAAGAATGACTGAAGAATGACTCTTTCGACTTGTAACACTGAAGTATAAGTCTGAAGAATGACTATTCAGATTTGTAACTCTGAGGTATAACTCTGAAGAATGCTACTTAGACTTGAAACTCTGAAGTATAAGTTTGAAGAATGACTCTTTAGACTTGTAACTCTGAAGTATAACTCTGACGTATAACTCTGAAGAATGACTCTTCAGACTTGTAAATATGAAGTATAAGTCTGAAGATTGACTCTTGAAGACTTGTAACTCTGAAGAATAACTCTGACGTATAACTCTGAAAAATGATTTTTCAGACTTGTAACTCTGAAGTATTAGTCTAACGAATGACTACTTACGCTTGTAGCTATGAAGTATAACTCTGAAGAATGATTACTCATACTTGTAACTCTGAAGTATAAGTTTGAAGAATGACTCTTAGACTTGTAACTCTGACGTATAACTCTAAATAATGACTCTTCAGACTTGTAACTCTGAAGTAGAAGTTACAAGTCTGAAGAATGACTTCAGAATTATTTTTCAGATCTCTGCAGA
>NW_020207740.1:0-1465 GCF_001531365.2 Cynara cardunculus var. scolymus | reverse complement strand
TGAACAAATAAGAACATATTACTAGTACATTTCCATTTTTCAAGCCAAGTATTCAGCTTATTCAAATAACATAACTTTGACCCAACCAGGTTTCAGATAATGCCACTTTTAAACCTTTTCTAATCAAACAAGGTTTACATAAAGTTTCAGGCCGAACCTGTCATTTTCTCCTCAATAACATCCAGACTACGATTTCCAATAAAAACCTTAATCTTATATATTTAAATAACAAAGAAATAAAAATTGTAGACCATGGTAGTCTTAAGGGATATAATAGAAAGAGTTATACCATACAACACATATACAAATGCCACCCTTATATCCAAATGTACACCTCTCCTTGATATGTCACCCTTATCTCATGGTACACCTCTCCATGATATGCCACCCTTATCCCAAAGTACACCTCTCCTTGATATGCCACTCTTAATTTCTCATCAAAACATTTTTCAAAAACAATTCCAAATAGACCGCAGTCAATGGAATTATTATCAATTCCAAATTATTAAAATTCTCATTTTAGGTTAAAATAACAATTTTATCAACCATGCACAAGGCATAAATACAAATCCGGTCAACATAAACTTGGCCGGACTTTATCTCCGGTCAAGTCTTGGCCGGTTAACCAAATCTGGACAACACATCGCCCTAAGGCTTGTCCGATTTAACACTTAAAATAAACTTCAACACCTTTTTGTCCGGATAACAAATCTGGACAATATATCGTCCAAAGCTTGACTGATTTAAAATAATCCGGTCACCACATGGTCGTATTCATACTTCTCCGTTCAAAATGTTTACCATATTCAACATTCATAAATCGCTCAATGCTTGACCGGTTTAAAACTAAACAGCTTAACACTTGACCGGTTTAGGGCTTAATCACCCAACCCTTGTCCGATTTAAACCTTAAATCGTTTACCCATCATCCGGTTTAATGTATAAATCGTTCAACACATAGCCGGATTAAATTTAAACAGGTATAAAACTTTAAAAACATAATTCAAGATGCAAAATGGTTCAAAACATTTTAACCACTCACATTGAAAGCCTTTTGAAATCAAACACTTGAAGTCAAGTTGATCTTTAATCCAGGAGTAATACGGTCAACACTTTTCTTTTTAAATCGCTCAAACTTTTAAAAATGGCAAGAAGAGCTGAAATGGAGGCTTAGTCCTCCTTTTATACCTTTCTAAAACTGGAAGGTCGGCTAAACAGCCCCCTTCCCACAAATACTCACTTCATGCATACACATAACATGCATTCGTACTCACACACACAATATGCATATATGCTCATGTATACATACCATACTATATATGCATTTCATTTTGACTTACCACATATACATACTCTCATATATGCATCTGCATTATGCACATAATTTTCACATACTAGCATGATCAAATGTAACAAATTTATCATGCTATCACATAATCACTTATCAAGAAATCACACATTAATT
>NW_020207739.1:0-1465 GCF_001531365.2 Cynara cardunculus var. scolymus | reverse complement strand
ACATTGCGGGCAGGTTCTAACAGGTAACAGTTGTGGAGCACGGTTATCTATTTTAGTAAATTTGGGCCTTCGAAAACTGAGTGAAGACCCCTCCCACTTTCTTTTCTCAATAAATATCTTTTCACCTTGCTGATTCTTATTTCTTTCAGTAACTTCAGCAGCATTGACGGCTAAAGAGAAAGTTTCAGGGTTCATAGCAATCATGAACTCTCGAATAGAAGGTTTCAGACCCCAAATATACCTTTCTACCTTTCGGGATTCTGAAGATACATAATGTTCAGCAAAACGGGAAAACTCGATAAATTTCTCGGTATAATCCCGTACAGATCTTTTCCCTTATTCTAGTTTCAGAAAATCCTCCTCCATCTATCTTACTGCTGTCGTAGGACAGAATTGTGTTTTGAATTTATTCACAAATTCTTCCCAAGATATTGTCTGTAGTATATTCGGCTGTGTTGAGGACTCCACATCCCACCAATATAAGGCATTAGATTTAAACATAGACACTGCAAATCTAACCTTATTTTCTTCAGAACATCTACTGGTGTTGAATACCGATTCAATCTCTTTTATCCAGCACATTGCTTTTACTGGATCTTTTTCTCCTGAAAAAGTTGGAGGTTTACATGTCAGAAACATCTTTATATCCCCTCCCAGAGTATTACTGCCTGCTGAAGGGGCTGGAGGATTAATTCCAACTCGCTCGGTTTCTACTCTAGCTGGCAGTCCCATAATAGATATCAGAGTTTCCCTCAGTTTTCCCATTTCTTCTGCCAGATCGTTCCTAGTTATAAACTCTGATTGTTGCCTCTGTTCTTGTTGAGCATTCCCAGAAATAGATTCCCCTTGATCAGGATGAATCTCGGCCTGACTCCTTTCTGGAATCTGACTTCTTCCTCGACCTCTACCCCTACTCCTTCCACATCCTCTACTCCTTGAAGTATAGGTTGGTGGATTAACGGAAGATTCCTCCCTTTCTTCAGATGCAGGGCGGGCAGTTCTCTCTGATCTTCGTGATTGACTAGACATCTGCAGATAATTTAGTATTAAATATCACGTATTCATATTCCCAAGTATAATATGGTATCCGAGTATAGGTATGTACCTGTAAATTCATAATTACATTGGCCATTTGTAATTCGAATTCACCTTACATACTGCCCTCTTTAACCCATTATATTTTATTCCCAGTGATACTAATAATGTCCGGGACTCTTAGCATGCAAATGACAGTTTAAGTCTAGGCATCATGCTTTGAATACCTAAATCTCTTAAACTAAGGCTTTGATACCACTTCTGTAACAACCCCCAAACACCACATTTGCATATAACACATATTTCATTTCATGGAAATATAGTTTACATCACAAGGTCCCACTAGTACAAGGATTATTATATGTACAAAATCTACATATGAAAAATTCCAAAACAAATCCTGTACTAACATATGTAATACAACATGTGT
>NW_020207738.1:0-1416 GCF_001531365.2 Cynara cardunculus var. scolymus | reverse complement strand
TCTGCCCACAATCCAGCACATTCTTTGAAGCACAGAATAGCCACTCACCCCAAAAGTAGCAAATTCATCCAAAAAGGGATAGATAAATGTGTAAATTACTTGACAAAACAATGCAAACAGACTTGTCACTCGACATCTGGCCATCAGGCTGAATGCCATGCTTAAGGCAGTAAAGTTCCCAGCAGGCGTTTCCAACCTGGATACCAGCCTGACCGATTTGGCTTTGATACCACTTGTTATTTCCCAGATCTGGCAATAGAACAATTTAATAAGGAAATTCAAGAGAAATTTGTAGAAGAAGAAGATGAAATAGAAATCGACGGTGCTTTCTTTATTGAATAGAAAATTACAAACTCTCAAGAACCCTAATCGACTCTCATTAGATGTATCTGAATCTATGTTTTACAATGAATTCTCTATTTGCTCTCGTACATTTTTCTTTACCTGAAACACTACTTATATAGGCAGAAATCCATGATAATCTGAATAAGATTAGCCTTATCCGAAATAGGATTAGCCTTCTCCAGAATAGGATGCATGAAGATAGTCGTCTTGAAGGACCAGATGATAGACCAGAGGATAGACAGACCAGAGAGGCTCTGGTCCTCCAGAGGCTCTGGTCAATACAACCAGAGGCTCTGGTCCTCTTTACTTTTAGAGGCTCTAGTCAATACAACCAGAGGCTCTGGTCCTCTAACAGAGGCTCAGGTTCAGGTGGCTTCACAGAGGCTCTGGTTCTTCTACAAGAGGTTCTGGTTCTTCTTACAGAGGCTCTGGTTGTCCATACTTCGTCGATTTAGCACAGCGGCTGGTCTTCTTCCAGACTTAGACGTTTTGGTACAACAACATCTTCATATGATCCATTTTTAGCCCGATTGCTTAATAAAACTTTTTGAGATAATTATTAGGATCAATTTGATGCTAACATACCACTTGTTAAAACCCAGATCTGGTCAATACAACCAGAGGTTCTGGTCCTCTTCACCTCCAGAGGCTCTGGTCTTGCTTACAGAGGCTCTGGTTCTGGTGTCTCTTCACAGAGTCTCTGGTTCTTCTTCAAGAGGCTCTGGTTCTTCTTACAGAGGCTCTGGTCATCCATACTTGGTCGATTTAGCACAGCGGCTGGTCTTCTTCCAGACTTAGWCGTTYTAGCACAACAGCATCTTCAGATGTTCCATCCTTAGCCCTGATTGCTTAATAAAACTTTTTGAGATAATTATTAGGATCAATTTGATGCTAATAAACTCCCCCCAAAGTTTTATGAAGCAAGCATCTTCATGAAGTCTTCAGGTCTTCTCCCCTTTGCTTTCTTGATTAAAGCTTTAGTGTGCTTGGTATGGATGGAATTTTCAAGCACCCCCCTGAATGTAGCTCTTTGTTCTTCATTTTCAACTCTTAGATCAAATCAGGTTCAAT
>NW_020207737.1:0-1423 GCF_001531365.2 Cynara cardunculus var. scolymus | reverse complement strand
GACTGACAAATTCGTCAACTTCGCCTTGAAAGTAGATAGCATCCCCGTCTTTTTCTAARGTCAAAGTGCTCCAAAATTGTTGTAAATACACCATTGGAATTGGTGTATTTGCAGATAAAGAATAAGGAATTGGATGGCCTTTCAGGATTTCTATAATGATCGGGTATTCAGCTGGCATAGCAAAGGAGAAGGCATGGTTATTTGGTTTTATATCAAGGTATTTTATTTGTGGGAAAATGGTTTCTGATGGAATAAGCTGGTTGGGCGGTTGTATAGGAATGTTATCTGATCTGACGGAAGGAACATGAGATTCCTCGTCAGATTGATGTCGTTGATCCGCCATTAACCTGTAAAAATTCTAAAAACATTAGAAACCATTTATTTAATAAAAATATAACCCACACAACAAAAAACAAAAAAAAAATAAACTCTAAAAAAAATAACAAGAAAAGAAAGAGAAAAAAAAATCAAACTAAAAAACTAAAAGAAATCCAACACTTAGAAAAAAATATTGAAAAACAGATTGACCGGATTAGAAGTCCGGACAACATACAAATATACTAACACTTGAAAGAAAAACATAGTTGTGACCGGATTAGAAGTCCGGACAACGTACAAATATACTAACACTTGAAAGAAAAACAGAGTTGTGACCGGATTAGAAGTCCTGACAACAAAGTATTCACATACAAAATTACTAAGTCAAAAACAAATAAATCGGACAATCATCAACCGGATTAAGGTTGATCGGATTGAACTCCGATCATCTTGTCCGGTGAAATATCCATTCAACAGACATTCACACACAGTAAAAAAAAATTCAAAAAAAATACACACTAAAACAAAAATACACATACAACAATCAAAATACACTCAAAAAGAAATCAAAATACACTAAAAAACGATCAAACTACTCACAAAATATTCAATCATTCAAAGATAAAACCGTTTTTATTTGAGTTTATGTTCTTATTATTCAACTTTCAGATTCGATTATGAAGTTAATGATAATATTGAGTCCAACAGTCCATAAGATCAATGTTAGTCCAATACAATCAAGGTATATGAATAAGGAATCAAACGATATAAACCTTGATTTAAGAAAGATGGAACTTTAGAAGAGATTGACTGATAGATCCTGAACAAAGAACCAGAGTTGAGCGGAGACGATGATGAATAATTAAATGGGATAAAAAGTAAAAAGTAAAAAGTAAAAATGAGTCGACTATATATAGTCAAAGTCAAACACCGTTCAAATTCTAAATCGCTCAAGGTTTATCCGGATAAGAATAAATCGGTCAAGAGGTGTCCGATTTATGAGATGAACAATATCTAAGGTGACGTTTGTTTTTTAAGAGGTGCTGAAGTCTGAAGTCTGAATTCACTTCTGATTTTTAAGAGGTTGTGCTGAAGTCTGAAATCT
>NW_020207736.1:0-1458 GCF_001531365.2 Cynara cardunculus var. scolymus | reverse complement strand
TCATCAATCGTGCGTCTTCCCAACACCACGTGTCATATTTTGATTCGTCCTTCCAAAAAGCCACTCATCACGCCTCTTCACCTATTAAACGGTTCCCATTCAAAATCCCTCACTATAAATATCCCTTCCCCCCAAAACGTAAACCTTTACATTACTCCTTATACTCCGACGAACCTCAAGTTTTCCGACCAAACCTGCAAAATTTCAAGCTTTCCAATACCTGCAACAATGTCGTCAAGTYCATCTGCCTCCGTTCAATCTGTGAATAACTCTAGCGACAACGAGGTAAATCAATCACAGGCACTCACCTCTCATGCCCTATCGTTTTTCCAAAATCGATATGAGAGAGTGGTCCTAGTAAAGAAACCCAATAACTATTATTTCGCTCCTTCTACATCTGGCTTTCCTGAATTCACCTATCCTCTCATTGAAATCCATCGCAACCATCCTTTATACTATGCTCTCTCAGCAACTAAACCTACCCCTGAAACATATATTACCCAATTTTTACTCAGTTCTTATATTACTACCCTCGACAATTCTGGTTTAAGCATAGTAGGTTATGCTTCACACCCTACTGTTAAGTCGCTTGTTCCAATGGAACTAAATGTCACCACCCTGCGCACAGCCCTGCACCTTCCTTCCTTGGCAAATCTGAATTTGGATACCTTTGCTCCATCACCGACAGACGCCGAATTGATTGAATTCCTTGAATTTCACTGCTACACAGCTAAGACAAAAATCATTAAAAGGACTGAATTCAAAAGAAAGTCCTTCCCCCAATTTGGAATACTCTGTTTTCGATAGTTAATTGCTGTCTAACAGGGAAGGTCGGCAACCATGACCAAGCCTCACACGCCATGCTTTCCATTGTATATGGAATATACTTCAATCTGCCCCTTGATTACGCGTAACTTATCTTCGATGACATGGTGGGCTTAATAAAAAAGAAGTGTGCTACTCAAAGGGGTGAGAAGTCAAAAGTGAAGGCACAAAAGAATGCCAAAGAGGACCTCAATCATCCAAATCTAATCCTACAGAGGTTCTTTGGTTTGGTCTTTGGCGATATGTTAGCAGAGATGCTGCCCTCTGCAGAGCCTAATGCGCGACTATATCCAATGAACGAGTTCCACCCCACAGAGCATGAGCTAAGGTACAGAAGCCCAAGTCCTTTAACAAAAGCCATGCTCAAATACCTTAGCAGAGGAGATAGGAAAGCATACAGACGTGGATACAGGCGGCCAGAGCCGGTCCCTGAAACCCCTCCACGCATAGGTATCCCCTTAGGCGAGAGAGTGCAAAAAATGAGGGTTGAGTGAAGAATGGAGGAGCCAGCAGAGGCTAGAGAGTTGAGTGAGGACGGACCAAAGGTAGTAAGTCCCCCACAAAAACAAAAGAAGACAAAGAAGACTCAGAAGGATGTCAACTCTTCTGAGAAAAAGAAAGGGAAGAAGAGAC
>NW_020207735.1:0-1467 GCF_001531365.2 Cynara cardunculus var. scolymus | reverse complement strand
CCGATGAAAAGGAAAAATCAAGGACTCCTATCAAAGAACACAAGAAGAAAGGCAAGAAAGCATTGCTGGTGGAATCAGAATCTGAAGAGGAAACTTCTGAATCAGATGATGAGATTAAAGCTTTCGCCAAATCATTGGCCTTGATTACCAAACAGTTCCAAAAGAAGTTCATCAGAAAAACCCTACGAACGAAAAGAGTTCAGAAGGGAAAAGTTCCAGTCATCCTATGATAGAAAGCCATCCAAATTCTATCAAAGGGACGAAAGAAGATGTTGATCCCAGATCTCTCAATAACACTAATAATCTAGTTATGAATAACCAAATTGTAGTGATTTTACAAAGAAAGTTATGAAGACTCAATATTAAAATAAGAACATTCAAGAACAAACCTGAGCTTCAAATATTTTACTTTATAAATAATGAAACTTAAAACAAAGAGTAAAAACCTTTCTCACGTACGCACATATGCTTACTTTTTACAATAGACCTAGTCGTCTATTTAWACTAGATGGCTAATGCTAAGATAACTATCTATTGCTACTTTCTAGCAAATAGTCTAGCTAACAGATAAGGTTTATCTTTTACTTGGATAATCATTATTATCAAGATAAACTATAATTCCAGCTGTTGATTCGTCATTTCCAGCTGTCATTATCTATGTGGTGATTTCATCCTTATCTTCAAGTCTTCATTGCACGCTTGGATGAATACTTAGAAAATCTTCTAAGTGTTAGTCTGTCCAGAGCATCGATGAGAACGCATCGTCCATTGGTCCTCTGGTTGAACTTCGTCCATCGATCCTCTGGTTGTTCTTTCCATCGATCTTCTGGTTGAACTTCCCATCGATCCAATGGTCGAATCCAAACTTAGTCGTTTTTGCCTTGATGTCTTCATTGGTCTTCTGGTTCTTCATCACTTGTTTGTTTTTCATTACTTTTTACATTTTGCATTGTGGGGTTTAACAATCTCTCCCTAAGTAATGAAATAACAAAGTCTAATCTAGACACATATGAAGAACAGACATTAATCTAGAAGAACATCAACTTCCAAGTTTTCATTTGATGACAAATTTTCTTTTCATTGATGTTGTGATGGTGGGGTGGTGGTGATGGTTGCGTTGGTGCAGCGAATGGAGATGTATATGCAGCTGCCGCCTCTGTCTCCCCCTCACGAGGTCCAAGACCTTGATCATTGGGGTCTTGGTCATCGTGGCGTTGTTGTGTGCTTGGGCGGCTGCTCGAGCATGAGGCACAAAACTGTATCAACAAAGGCCTGGAAATTAGCCTTGGTGACGAGATCGGCTAAAGGGGTAACCCCTACAGCAACGGATGCTGCAGGTTGTGCCTCTGTTCCTGAGGCGCCTTCTTGGCCTTGTGTGAAGGTAGGACGTGAAGGACTTCCATCATGTCCTTGATAGCCTTCGAGAGAAGAACTATCTCGTGATGTTTGGACATCCTCTTCCTCTTC
>NW_020207734.1:0-1468 GCF_001531365.2 Cynara cardunculus var. scolymus | reverse complement strand
TGCATAGGAAATATATGAATAATAAACATGCATAGGTATGTATATGTACATGAATGGATATATGCATGATATGTGTGAATGAGTGTGTATATATATATATATACGAATATATATATATATATATATATGTTTGTATGCATGTGAAGGCATGCATGAGTAGGCGGTTTAGCCGCCATATCCCTTTGTAGAAAGGTATAAAAGGGAGGTTAACCCTCCTTCACATTCTTCTTGCCATTTTTGGAAAGAGAGTGTGCGATTTAAGAAGAAGTGGTGGTGACCGGATTGCTTTTTATTGGAATCAAGTGGATTCAAGTTGTGTTAAATCTTATTTCTGAAAAGATTTTAAAGGTGAGTGGTTTTAAATGCTTAACTTCTCTTTGGAATGCATAATTTGTTGTATAAAATATTTTCGTATAGTTGGAAGTTTAAATCGTAAGAGTGTTGTCCGGATTAGTCTTAAAATCGTTTAAGTGTTGAACGGTTTAAGTCTTAAACCGGACAAGGGTTGGGCGATTAAGCCCTAAACCGGACAAGTGTTAAGCGGTTTAGTTTTAAACCGGTCAAGCATTAAGCAATTTATGAATGTTGAGTATGTTAAAACATTTTGAACGGAGAAGTAGGAATACGACTAAATGTTGACCGGATTATTTTAAATCGGACAAAAAGAGGACAGTGTTGTCCGGATTTGTTATCCGGACAAAAGTGTTGGAATTTATTCCAAGTGTTGAATCGGACAAGTCTTGGGCGATGTTTTGTCCGGATTTGGGTAAACCGGCTAAAACTTGACCGGAGATGAAGTCCGGCCAAGCCATATTGACCGGATTTGTATTATGTCTTGTGCACGATTGATAAAAATTGTTATTTATCATAAAATGGGAATTTTGATAAAGATAATTTTGAACTGATAATAATACCATTTGACTGCGGTCTATTTGGAATTATTTTTGTAAAATGTTTTGATGAGGAAATAAGAGTGGAATATCAAGGAGAGGTGTACCATGGGATAAGTGTGGCATATCAAGGAGAGGTGTACATTTGGATATAAGGGTGGCATTTGTATGTGTGTTGTATGATATAACTCTTTCTATTATATCCCTTAAAACTACCGTGGTCTGGAATCCTTATTTCTTTGTGATTTACAGATTTAAAATCAAGGTACTTATTGGAAATCATAGTTTGGATGTTATTGAGGAGAAAATAACAGGTTTGGCCTGAAACTTTAAATAAACCTTGTTGATTAGAAAAGGTTTAAAAGTGGCATTATATGAAACCTGGTTGGTTCAAAGGTATGTTATTTGAATAAGCTGAATACTTGGCTTGAAAAGTGGAAAGGTACTGGTAATATATTCATATTTGTTCATATATTTGTTATATATATATGAAAAGGTTATTTTTATACAAAGTTTTGGTGATTTCACCCTGCAATAACATAAATAGGGTAACTCACTAGACCTTTCGGTCTAACCCT
>NW_020207733.1:0-1469 GCF_001531365.2 Cynara cardunculus var. scolymus | reverse complement strand
TAAAGCTTTTTCCCGGAAAACTTAAGTCGAGATGGTCTGGACCATTCACCATTGTCAATGTGGGAAAATTCGAAACGATAGATCTTTTGAATCCACAAGATAATAGCACTTTCAAAGTTAACGGACATCGGATAAAGCATTTCCTCCCGGAGGGAATGATCGGTCCAACCCAGTAATTTTTGAAAAGGATTTTCAACAGTCTGTAAATATTTGAATTTGAAAGCAAGAATGAAGAAAAAGAAAAAAAATAATAAAGGAAAATTCTGGTGTTTTTGGGTAGACAGTGGGAAGTTTGTGCCCACTGTCTTGGTCTTCCGAATTTTAAAAGAAATGTCAGCCAGCAGCTTATTTTTGTGTGTGTGCACAAATGAATGCTCTCTTCATGATCATGGACAATTGGCTGAAAATGCAATGTTTTGGGAAAGGACATGATGTCACCTTGAAGTTGAGAAAAGAGGGTTTTCTTCTCATTGGCTAAGTACATTTTGATGATTAGCCTTTGACAAAATGGGTTTTCTTTAGATTTTGTTTAAAAAAATAGATCAAAAAAAAAATTCTTGGGAAGGTAGTGAAAGAAATATTTTTTTTTGGAAGATGGAAAAGTGCACCCTTTTGTTTTAAAATGACCAATTTTTGAAAAAGTTTTTGAAAAATTTTCAAGTGTCAATTTTTCAAATTAATGTCTTTTTACTTTTTTTGGGTCAAATATTTGTATTTTGTACAAAATATTGTTACCCCAAATGATGACATTCTAGGCATGTGTCCTTTTTATTGGCCATTTTTTTAAAAAAAGAAGAAAGAAATGACAATTGCACCATACTTTTTGTACTTCCCATCAATCACACCTTTTCACCACTTTTGTTTCCAACATCTTTTTTTTTCTTTTATTTATTTTATTTTTAAATACAAATTTCAAAAACCCAAAACCCCATTTTGCCTTTTCTCCTTCCCTCTTCCTTTCTTCTCCAAGACAACCGCCGGCCACCATCTCCTTTATCCATGGCACGACCGAAGCAGCCGGTTCGCAACCACCCTTCTCGTCGTTCATTTTGCCGGCGACAAACCGCCGATGATCCTACCGTCAGCACTCCACTCTCGACCGAACCACCTGTTTCCTTGTCGGCCGAGCCATCTTCATCGGCGACGGGAGGTTCCTCCACCGCCAGTGCAATAGCCGCGAGCACCATAGCCGCCTTCCGCGACACCACTCCGGCGACTGTAAGTTTCTCTTCTATTCCATCTTCATCCGCACACCACTCAACCCCGACCACCACTGTCCTCACATTTGATGATAATGGTATGGCTGTCCTTACTAGGGTGGCTCTATCATCTCATTTGGCCGAATCGTCTTCAACTCCCAAACCATTCTCCATTTCATTGAGTTCGGCATTTGCCCTTCCTACGATTGCACCCTCAAGACCCCTTTCAACTCCCATCCAAAGTGATGAGGAACCAACCCTAACCCCTTC
>NW_020207732.1:0-1469 GCF_001531365.2 Cynara cardunculus var. scolymus | reverse complement strand
CAATCTTAAATCTAATGGCTTTTCAACCTTAGATTCAAAAGATTTAGATTCAAACCTTCTCTTCAACATAATCACTTGAAAAATGACTTCTCTTATTAGCTCGCTCTGAACATTCACACATGTTACAATTAACTTTGATGATCTTTTCTCTTCTCTTCTTTGATATGTCTTCGATACAATTCCCCCCTTATGATGATTAGGAGAATCTTGAACATCATGAATAATCAAAAACTAAAATTTTTCCCATCATACACATTTCAAATCAAGAAACCATCAAATTAGAAAAGTTTTTGCAATATTGCCGATTCATAGATCCAAAAATTTTGTCATCCACATAAATCTGAATAAGAATAATATCATCACCTTGCTTCTAAATAAAGAGGGTTGTGTCAATTTTACCTTTGGCGAAAACAACTTTKACATAATTTTAGATAGAACATCATATCAGGCTCTTGGAGCTTGTTTTAAGCCATAAAGGGCTTTGTGAAGAATGTAAACATGATTAGATTTAGACTCATTGACAAACCCTTCAGGTTAAGACAAATACACTTCTTCTGTAGGAACCCATAATCCTCTAATGATCTAATAATCACAGCCAAAGTCAATAAATGAGCGAAAGCAGTAACTGTGATATTAGATGGTTAACAGAAATGAACAAGAACAAAAATAATATTAATGTGTTGAACAAGTCAGTTGTATTGAATAATTGGAGGTTACAATAACACCAAGATAACTCTTGAGTGTGTGTAAAGAAAACTCTCAACAATTATTTAATTCTCACAAATGTATACTAATTCTCTCTAGGAGGAGCGTCTTCAAAATAAGACAATTYGGAGTCCTTCTGCTTCCTTAAAGGAAACATCTTTATATATGTCATCAAAACATAATGTCCTATAATTCAGGCTTGAAACTATGTCAACGCATTTAGAATCATTAGCCTTCATGTTTTATGAAAGTTGGAACCGTTTCTTCACACATGTCGGCTTCTGATTGGAACACTTGTGATATGCGCTAGAAGCTCTGTGCGCAAGCTAAGGGAGAAAGAGACCTAGAGKCTCTGCATGTATAGTGCAGAGACTTTGTGCCTGGAGTTGTTGCTTTCATCAAGTCCTTAAGTTTTTCGACGCTAAGACTTGATCTTCCTTGCTTGACACAGGCTCTATATTTGAGAGATACCTCTATGTCCGAGTATCTCTATGTTTTGGTGACTTTACATCCGAGCTCTTATTTTAGGCTAGTTGATAGACTAAGTCCTATATACTAGAGCAAGAAGCTTCTTACATACACTTCATGAAATACATATCTAACAATCTTCCTTAAGTGTAAATAAGAWAGACATTGCTTGAATTGAAATCTACTCTAGGAAAGCAAGAGGCCAACATGGTCCTCTGTATGTAAATTTCTTTATTCAAATGGAATTACAAGTACTGAAATAAAATTACATAGTGAGAGAAGTTTCAAAAAAAGGT
>NW_020207731.1:0-1470 GCF_001531365.2 Cynara cardunculus var. scolymus | reverse complement strand
AAGTATTATCTAATTTTTGAAAGATAATTGAGTTTTGAAATATAAGTGTTTGGCCGATTTAGTCTAATCCGGACAAGGATTGTCCGATTTTTATTGAAAATCCGGACAACGCTTGAGCGATTTATTGTCCGATTTAGACATCCGGACAAAAGGCTATATGATAAACTCTTATACGGATAAGATTAGATATACTTTACAAGGGATTGAGCGGTTTAATAAATCGATGAGTTCATTTGTCCGTATTCCTTAAATCGCTTGTTGAGTTCATTCATTTTTCCAAGTCTTTAAATCGTTCAATTTTTKAGCGGTTTAATTCCTAACTTGAGCGATTTATCTTTCTTCATTGAGCAATTTATTCTTAAACCGGACAAGTCTTGACCGGTATTCTTCTAAATCGTACATTCCTTGAGCGATTTATTGTCCGGATTATCACTTAGATATTTTTCATCTCATAAATCGGATACCTCTTGACCGATTTATTCTAATCCGGATAAGCGTTGAGCGATTTAGAATTTGAATGGTTTTTGACTTTGACTATAAATAGTCGACTCATTTTTACTTTTTACTTTTTATCCCCTTTAACTATTCATCGTCGTCTCCGCTCAACTCTGGTTCATCGTTCAAGTTCTACTCTGTCAATCTATTCTACTATTCCATCTTTGCTAATCAAGGTCTACATCATTTGATTTCTTATTCATATACCTTGATCGTATGGATTTATATTGAACTTCTGGACTGATTGGACATAATCTTATTATTACTTTCATAATCAAATCTGAAAATGGATAATAAAAGGATAAACATAAATAAAATCGGTTTTATCTTGGTTTGATTGTGTATTTTGTGTATTTCGATTTCTTTTTGGGTGTATTTTGATCATTTTGTTTGTATTTTGATCGTTTAGTGTGTATTTTGTTTTTTATTTTGAAATTTTTACTGTCTGTGAATTTTTGTGTGTTGAACGGATATTTCACCAGACAAGGTGATCGGAGTTCAATCCGATCAATCTTAATCCGGTTGATGATTGTCCGATTTAATTTCTTTTCAATTTTAGACTTAGTAATTTTTGTGTGTGAATGCTTTTCATTGTTTTTTCTTCTAAGTGTTAGAATGTTCGTATGTTGTCCGGACTTCTAATCCGGTCAACTTATTTCATTTTTTTTCTCTAAGTGTTGGTATTAGTTTTTGAGGTTTTAATTTTTTTTTCTCATGTCTAATTTTTTTTGTTGTGTGTGTTATATTTTGTTTGAATAAAATGGTTTCTAATATTTTAGATTTTTTACAGGTTAATGACGGAACAACGACATCAATCTGACGAGGAATCTCATGTTCCTTCCGTCAGATCTGATAATATTCCTATTCACCCGCCCAACCAACCTATCCCATCAGAAACCCTTTTCTCTCAGATAAAATACCTTGACATAAAACACAATAACCATGTCTTTTCTTTTGCTATTCCATCCGAATACC
>NW_020207729.1:0-1417 GCF_001531365.2 Cynara cardunculus var. scolymus | reverse complement strand
GGATTATGTCCGGAATAGTTTGTTTGTTGTCCGGATTATGTCCGGATTAGTTTCAGAGGTTTATTGTCCGGATTAGTTTTAAACCTGACAAGCCTTGAGAGGTTTACTGTCCGGATTAGTTTGAGAGGTTTATTGTTGACCGGATTTGTTGACCGGATTGTTGACCGGATTAGTTGACCGGATTGTTGACCGGATTAGTTGACCGGATTGTTGACCGGATTAGTTGACCGTATTGTTGAGTGTATTTATGTGTTTTGATGAAAATTGTTATTTTATCATAAAAATGAAGTTTTGATATAAATGGTTTTGGATTAATAACAATTCGAATGACTGCGGTCTATTTGGAATTATTTTGACAAATGTTTTGATGAAGATATAAGGGTGACATATCAAGGAGAGGTGTCCATTTGTTATAAGGGTGGTATATCAAGGAGAGGTGTCCATTTGTTATAAGGGTGGCATATCAAGGASAGGTGTCYATTTGTTATAAGGGTGGCATATCAAGGAGAGGTGTCCCATGGGATAAGGGTGGCATATCAAGGAGAGGTGTCCATTGGATATAAGGGTGGCATTGTATATGTGTGGTATTATATAACTCTTTCTATTATTTCCTGTAAGACTACCGAGATCTGGAATCTTTATTTCTTTGTGATTTAAGGATTTAGGATCAATGTTCTTATTTGGAAATCGTAGATTGGATGTTATTGTGGAGAAAAGATTTTGTTTTGCCTGAAACTTTGTTAAACCTCGTTATTGAGAAAAAGGTTTAAAAAGTGGCATTGTATGGAACCTGATTGGTTCAAAAGGTATGAGATTTGAATAAGCCAAGTGATAGCTTGAATTTAAAAAATGACTTGGTAATTTGGTATTATGGATTCATATATTTGTTATTTATATGAATACTGGATTTTGTAAAAGGTTTTGGTGATTCTTCACCCTGCAATGACATGAATAGGGTAACTCACTAGACTTTTAAAAGTCTAACCCTCGTTTTTGTGATTTTAAATATGTGTTGCAGGTCGGGTGGAAAGTAAAGGAAAGGAAAAGATTTAGTCTTTTCTTATGTACATTTTGGTGGAAGATTTGCTTTTAATGCATAACTCTGATGAATAGTACAAGATTGTATTTTTGAATTTTTGGACCTTGTGTTTGGTCATAGTAGATTCTTGTACTAGTGGACCCGTATGTATATGAATATGTATTTCTTTGTTATGAAATATGTATTACATGCAATATGTGGGCTGGGGCGTTATAGAGTGGTATCAGAGCCCGAGTTTAAGGGATTTAGCTATTTTAACAGCATGATACCTAGACTTAAACTGTTTTGTTGCATGTTAAGGGTCCCGGACATAGTTAGCACCATTGAATATAAATATGATAAGTTGAAAGAACAGTGTGTAAGGTAAATTTTAATTAC